>NC_064816.1:95324453-95628016 GCF_023721935.1 Panthera uncia | reverse complement strand
ATAAATAAACGTTAAAAATATTTTTTAAATAAAATATTTTATTTAAAATATTTAAATTTATTTAAATTTTTTAAATTTTATTTATTTTATTTTTTATTTAAAATTATTTTTTATTTTATTTATTTTATTTATTTATTTAAAATATTTAAATAAAATATTTTATTTAAAAAATATTTTTAACGTTTATTTATTTTTGAGAGAGAGAGAGAGAGCATGAACAGGGGAGGGTCAGAGAAAGAGGGAGACAGAGAATCTGAAACAGGCTCCAGGCTCTGAGCTGTCAGCACAGAGCCTGACGCGGGGCTCGAACCCATGGACTGTGAGATCACGACCTGAGCCGAAGTCAGACGCTTAACCGACTGAGCCACCCAGGCCCCCCATTAAAAATATTTTAAAAACTGCAGCTAAATTTGCACAGTGAAGGAAACCACCACCAAAACGAGAAGGCAATCTACTGAATGGGAGAAGACATTTGCGAATGATGTATCCTATCAGGGGTTAATATACAAAATATATCAAGAAGTTATATAGCTCAACACACACACACACACACACACACACACACACACACACACCTTCAAATAATCCAATTAAAAAATGGGCAGAGGACTCGAATATACATTTTTTCATAGAAGACATATAGATGGCAAACAGACACATGAAAAGATGCTCAGCAACACAATCAGGGAAATGTAAATCAAAACTACAATGAGATATGACCTTATACCTCTCAGAATGACTAGAATAAAAAAGACAAGAAATAACAAGTGTTGGTGAGGATGTGGAGAAAAAGGAACCCTCATGCACTGTTGGTGAGAATGTAAATTTCTGCAGCCACTGTGGAAAACAATATATAGGTACCTCAAAATATTAAAAATATAAATAACATATGATCCAGTAATTCCACTACCAGGTATTTACCCAAAGAAGATGAAAACACTAATTCAAAAAGATATATGCATCCCTATGCTTGCTGAAGCATTATTTATAATAGTCATATGGCAGAAACCTGTGTCTATCAAGAGATGAATGGATAAAGAAAATGTAAGATATTATGCAGCCATAAGGAAGCATAAGATCTTGCTTTTGTGACAACATGGATGGACCTAGAAGGTATTATGCTAAGTGAAATAATCAGACTGAGAAAGGCAAATACCATACGTTTTCACTCATATGTAGAATCTAAAAAATGAAAAAAAGGAAGAAACAAGAAAGGAGAAACAGGCCCATGAGTACTGAAAACAAATTGATGGTTGCCAGAGGGGTGGAGTCTGGGGGGATGGGCAAAATGGGCAAAGCAGAGTGGGGGATACAGGCTTCCAGTTATGGAATGAGTAAGTCACGGGGATAAAAGGTACAGCACAGGAAATATAGACAATAGTATCATAATAGGGTTTTATGGTGACAGATAGTAGCTACATTTGTGATGAGCACAGCATAACACATAGATGTACTGAATCACTATGTTGTATACCTGAAACTAATGTAACATCATGTGTCAACTATACTTCAATAAAATAAAATAAACTTTCCAAGTGCCTACCAGTTGATTTATAATTTAATAATGGAAAACCTCACCTCTAAAAAGCAAACAAAGAAAGAAAATTAATTAACTTGTATTTAAAAAGAGAGAGAAATGCAACAAATATCTTAAAGTTAGTATATGGCTGAGTAGGTCTAACTCACTCTAGAATCTAAAACTAACCACTAGCCCAGTGGTTCTCAAGAGTGATCCTCTGGAGCAGCTGCCACAGCAGCAGCAGCAACAACAGCAGCCACATCTGGGTACTAGCTAGAAATCCACATTTTTGGCCCGCATAACTAGGAATTCTAGGGGTTGGTTCAACAATCTGTGTTTTAATAATGCAAACCTTTTGGGTAATTCTGAAAGTTTGATACATACTATATTATTCTATGCTTCCTCCACCAATACTTTTTACCAAAAACTTTGTCTTCCAGCTTTTTACTTTTTTATTGAGATATACATACAGAGTATAAACAGTATAAAGTACACTGTCTCCGGATTTTGGCATGTCCAAGAATTTTTCTTTGTTTGCCAGTTTCTATGACTGTTACGTTGTTTAGTGTTGGATTTTGTTGCCTTTCTTTAAAGAGGGTTTAATTAGTTATCATAGACTGTTAAATTAGTTGCATTTTATTTTAGTTTCATCTTTATGAGACTTGTTTTTAAGAATTTTTAGAGTGGGTCTAGAGTAGTTGTTACTGGATAGTTTAGTCCCACTGTAAAATAGGTGACCCTTCTGAGATCTCTACTGAATGTTCCAATTAACTAGTGAGGAATCTCCAATTTGGCTGGTGCAAACTCAATTCTAAGCCCTGTGTAAATCTGAGTAGTTTGGCTCATGGCTTTTTTGTTCTTTTCCTGAGCTCAGAGGGTTTTACCCTTTGTGTGCAGGTCTTAGTGTTCAGGAAAAACCCAAGGGGGAACCTATATAGATTTCTGAAGCTTTTTCAGTTTGGCTGCCTCCCCTCTGGAATTCTTCCCTGCAAACTACCAGCCACCTCAGATTCCCCAAATTCTCATCTCTAGCTCTTCAATTCAACAAAGCTGCTGTGCTCTCTGAGAACCTTCTTCCTATTCTACAATTCAGATTGTGCCTCAAAGCAGTAAACTGAGGTGATCATATGGATCAGTTTATTTTCTTTCTCTTGGAGACCACAGTCCTTTACTGTCTGTTGCCTAGTGTCTGAAAAAAGAAAAAAAAGTTCATGTATTTTGTGAGGTCTTCCATGTGGTTTAGATGAAAAGGTAAAGCTAGTGCCTGCTACTCCTTCATGGAGGGTAACAGAATTTCACCATACATTTTTATAAAGTCATTGACAAGCTGATTACAAAACTAATTATAAAGGCAAAGGACAAGAATAGCAAATATAATTTGAAAAAGAGAAAAAAGTGGAAGACTTATACCACCTCATTTCATGATGGACTATAAAGCTACAATGTGGTATTAGTACGAGAATAGACAATGCTTTCTCAATGGGAGTAATATCACCACAAGGAGGTAGAAATTGGCTCTTGGAAGAAAATATTCTTATTCTTTTCATGTATAAAGCATAGGTATACCTAGAGTACATAAATTAATACATAATATACCTCTGATATTAAAAGTTCATGGGGGAAAAGGGCTATTAGGAATAAAATGTCTAGAAAGGCTCATTAGAGGGGTGATAATAAAAAGGTTGAGAAACATTGGAGTAGACAGATAAACAGAACAAAAGAGAAAGTCCAGAAATAGACTCACATATAGCAGTCAATCGAATTTTAGTCAAGCCACTAATGAGGAAAGTCTTTTTTCTTAAGAAGAAATAATGCTTTTATTTCTTTTAAATGCTTATTTACTTTTGAGAGGGAGGGAGAGAGAGAGAGAGAGAGAGAGAGAGAGAGAGAGAGAGAGAGAAAAGGAGAGAGAGTACACACACACACACACACACACACACACACGCATGTGTGAGGGAGGGGCAGAAAGAGGGGTGAAGGATCCAAAGCAGGCTCTATGCCATCAGTGCAGAGCCTCAATGGGGCTCAAACTCACGAACTGTGAGGTCATGATCTGAGTCGAAGTTGGACTCTTAACAGACTGAGGCACCCAGGTGCTCCATGAGGAAAGTCTTTTTTAACAAATAGTGAACTAGAGATTCATAAGGATGCAAATGAGCCCCAACTTCTATCTTCTGCCACTCACAAAAATACACTCACATTCACTCATAGTTCAAAAATAAAACTTGGAAACCTAAAGTTTCTCTAAGAAAACACTGGAGAATATCTTCGCAAATTTGGGAAGATAAAAACAAAGATTTTTTTGTTTAGAACACAAAAGTACGAACCTTAAAAAAATATTGATAAGTTAAACACTTCATTTCCTCAAAAGACACCATTAAGATCAATAAACAAGCCACAGTCTGGGGAAAATGTCTCAACATAATTTATCTGATGAAGGAATCATATGCAAAAGATACAAAGAACTCCTACAAAGACAATTAAAAGAACAATAACAAAAATTGAGCAAAAGATGAACCATGATTTAAGTAAAAAGGCAAATATAATAAAAAGAACAAGAGAAGATGCTCAATAGCATGAGTAATTGTGAAAATCTAACAAAACACTCTTTACCCTCACTAGAATTGTTAAAACAAAAACGACTGACAGTACCAAAATGCAGGCAAATGTGTGGAGCAACTAGAAAGGACTCTCATGCATTGCTCTTGGAAGTGTAAAATGGAACAAGCCTTTGGAAAACTGGTTTTCAGTTACTCATAAAGTTAAGCATACATTTATACTATGACCCAGCAATTCTACTCAGGTATTTACCCAAGAACAATGAATACAAATGTTTACAGTAGTTTCTCAACTGATGGTGAATCTTGACATTCCCATGCCCCCTAATCAAGGAACGCTGGCAATGTCTGGAGACATTTTTTATTGCTACAACTGGGAAGTACCACTAGCATCTAGTAGATAGAAGCTAGGGATCCTGCTAAAAACCTTATGATATACAAGGTAACCCCCAACAAAAAGATTTTCCACACCTAAAGTCAATAGTTCTGATTTGAGAACCGTAGTCTGTACAAAAAGTTGAAAATGAATGTGTTTTTCAAAAAATGAATGTTTAAAAAGTACCCTTATTCATAGTAGACCATAACTGGAAAATACCAAACATCCATCAATAGGTGACTGGATAAACAAGTTGTGAATGTATGAATAGCAATCTGCAATATAAAGAAGCAAGCTACCAAAATATACAAAAATATGGATGAATTTAAAAAGCATTTTGTGATTAAAAAAAAACAAGATGTAAAAGAGCATATCTATTTGATTCCATTATATGAATGTCTAGGAAAGAGAAAACAGGAAGCAGATCAGTGGTTTCCTGGAACTGCAGGGAAAGAGTAGTGATTGGTTGTAAAGTTGCATGAGGGAACTTTGGGAAATGATAAAAATGCTTTATATCTTGATTGTGGTGGTGGATACATTGGAGTCTACTTTTTTCAAATTTATTGAAGAGTACACTTAAAATGTGTGCATCTTATTACATCTTAATTGTGCCTCGATATAGCTGATATTTAAAAAAGAGTCCCAGGGATTGCATTGTATTTATAGGCCAATTTGGGAAGAATGAGTATCTCAAAAATATTCAGCCTTCTAATCCACAGGTATAGTTTATCTCTCCATTTATTTAGTTCCTTAATTTCTCTAAGGAAAGTTTTATAATTTCTAGAGTAAAGTTATATGTATATTTGCTAGATTTATTACTAGTTATTTGATATTTGATGATGATATTGTAAAAGGGATTTTAAAAAATCTCAATTGTTATGTCTGTTTGCTTTTAACTTACAAAGCTGTGGAGAACTGATGATAGGAGATTTTAGAATGCTGTAAATAGGTATGGCAGCACTATTTCAAAAACATGGATGAAGAGACCTGGTCTTTATATAAGAGGTGTTCCAGCAAGCATTATGCATTATATTTTAGACAACGTCTGCTAGGTTTCCAGCACATTTACTACCAGAGTGTATTATGTTACAACACTTGTATAGTGAAGTGGACTCACTAAGACCATGACATTTTGTATGGTAGTCATGGAGGTTACGTATCTCCCTTCAAGAAGCAGCTTGATTCATCTGCAGAGATGTTAACAGCTTCTAGCTGCAGAGGCTTCAGTATTCTCCTCAGCTTTTGAGCTGAGGCCATGTCTTCCTGGGAAGACTAGGCATGGCAAGGGTGTTACGGCCTGGCCACTCTGCCTAACTTGGCCTCCACTAGCCAGTTATCTGCACTTGGAAGCTCTGTGCTGGGTTGGCCAAGACTTTGTTGGATTTCTATCATGGTCTGAGGCTCTTCCTTCTGAATTCACTTTCCCCAGGCCCCTTTCCTTGTGTAAGCCGGTGTCAGAACTGTGAATTCACTGTGAAGGCTTTCCCTGGCCAAATCAGCTTCCTCCCTCCTTTATCTTTCCTCACATGTATTCCTCCTCCACTCCCTGGTCTCCCAATACTATTTGAACTCCACTTTATCTCAGCATCTTCTTCTCATAGGATGTAAATGACAATTTCATAATACATTTAAAGAAATGAGGATCTTTGCTTCAGTTATCCCTGGTATCAAGCCTACCAAATTTTAATATTTCTTTTACACTCGAGGCCTTTTTCCTCCCTTGAACGTAGAAGCTTTTCCCCTTCTTAAGCATTTGTATCCAACTGCATGGCACATCCTACCTCAGTTCTGGGGTTACTGTGTGAGATTCCTCCTCTTTTTCCAGAAGAAAGCTCTGAAAGGTTCTTACTCACAGATTACAAATCTCACCCAATGAGCTTGTCTTGCACATGGATCCTTTGTGCTCTTCCCAAAGACTACATTTTATATTATCAGTGTGTCAATTTATAGCTGCATAACTCCCAAATTAACATCTCTTCCCATCATACTACAAAACCACTCTCTCGTTGGTGGGAAACACTGTTGAGTTTTCTTTCATCATAGAAAGGTTTTTTGTGTTTTTTTTCCTAAAAAAAAAAAAAGTACTGCCAATTCTTTATGCTTGGTTTGAGTTGTAAGGCTAAGATTAAGAAGGGGGGAAAAGCAGTGTTTTTCTCTTCAAAAGTTCTTTCTTTAATGGAACATGTTGTTTGAAGGCTTTTGTCCAAGTCTCTGGGGTCTATAGAGTAAAAGATTTCTGGATTCCTCATCACTCATTGATTTTCTAAAAATGCCTGAGACATATAGTGGTTCCTATTTAGACTCTAACAACATTGCCATGCTCTCCTTCCATTCCTGTGTGGTCTTTTCAGGAAAGAGTAATTGCCCTGTGGCTTCCCTTCTACCATTCATTCATTCAACAAATGTTTATTCAACGCCTACCGTGTGCCAGGCATTTTAATGCATATTTCACTTTATTAGACAAAATACAACTAAAAAGCAAAATTAAAGCATTGCACAATCATCATGTGAATTTTAAAACTTGTAATAAAAGAGGTTTTTTGTTTTGTTTTATACCAACAGGTCAATGGGAGGTTGTATAAAGTGGGTGGTAGGGAAAGGAGAGTTAGATAATCTGTTGTTCTCTTCATGTTCTGTAGTGTAGTAGAAGCTTCTAGCTAACATGCATCTCAAAATTCACTTATCCAAATGGAGCTCCTGATATGCATATCCCAAGTCTCCTTCTCTCACAAAATCCCCCATTTTAGTAAATGTAAACTCCACAGTTGGCACTCAAAAAAGATTTGTTGAGTAAGTGAATCTAAGATAATATTAGCAAAATCCCAGAGTGGCATGTATTTTGCTTTTTTATTGTTTGTATACCACAATTTCAAAATCATCTCTTTGTTTTTGTTTTTAAACAAAATGAAAATCAATGCTTTATAAAACTTATATGCATGTCACTTTATACTATACTTAGAAGTCCTCCTGATTCCATAATTCTCTCAGGAACTCCCAATATTTAATTCTCATCATCAAAACCTTTATTCCAGCCCATCTGTGATGGTCTGAATGTTTGTGTCCCCTCAACATTCATATGTTGAAATCCTAATGCCCACGTGTGGGTATCAGGAGATTTGGTCTTTGGGAGGTGCTTAGATCATGAGGGTGGAGTCCACAGGAATGAGATTAGTGCCTTATAAAAGATATCTCAGAGAGATCCCTCACCCCTTTCTGACTTGTAAGGACACAACAAGAAGTCTGCAACCTGGAAGAGGGCCCTCACTCAATGCTGCCGGTACCCTGATCTCAGACATCCAGCCTCCAGAACTGTGAGAAATAAATTTCTGTTCTTTATAAGCCACTCGCTCTATGATATTTTGTTAGAGCAGCCTGAATGGATTAAGACACTATCTAAGACCTTTAGGTTTTGCTTAGTTTTTTTAATGTTTATTTACTTTTGAGTGAGAGAGCGAGCAAGTGAGGGAAGGGCAAAGAGAGAGAGAGAGACAGTGACAGAATCTGAAACAGGCTCCAGGCTCTGAACTGTCAGCACAGAGCCTGACGTGGGGCTCGAACTCACAAGCCGTGAGATCATGACCTGAGCCCAAATGGGATGCTTAACCAACTGAGCCACCTAGGCGCTCCTTTTAGGCCTTTGTTTAGACTTATTTCTTTGTGGCTGTAGAATTGGCACCTCTATGAATTATTCTCTACTCCAAACTGAATCATTCCCCTAACTCTTCCTCCAGGGTTGGATTCACCAATTCTTTAGTCAGCTACACTGTGGCTCTTTTGTCACTCATGCTCAAGATCTGTACCCTTTTGAGTGATAAAGTCTTTCTTGAGCACAAGCTTTTGTAACTCAGAGACCATTCCAGTGAGACAATGGGGAAAAAAAAACACACACCCCTTCTTACTTGTCACCACAAACTGGCCTCATAATTAACACAATGAATGGAGTTTGCTTAATATCATGTAGAAACAAAAGGTAAAATTCATGCCAAAAGCACACACATAAATATTGTAAAGTAGATCCATCTACATCACCACTGCCCTTGCTTAGCCCCCCTCCTCTCCTGACCTTTTATAGCAGCCACCCTAGTAGTCCTGTCTCATAATAATCTCACACTGCTTACAATTACCTCAGAAAAAAATATAGATTCTTCTGGGTGGCATAGAAGGCCTTTCTTGATCTGGCTTCTACCTGTCTGTCCAGCCCAATTCACCACCTAATCTTCCCTGGCCTTGTATTTCAGATTCTGGTTACAAAACTAACTAGAGATTCCTAAGTAGACCACAGCCTCCTACTTTATTGTTTTTGTTTATGATGTTTCCTTTGTCTAGACTATCCTTTCCCACTTTACCTACATGACTCCTATTCATCTGGGAGAGGCAATCTTTGAAGGGCCTCAACATAGAATATGCCTCTTCCTCATCATCAGTTCCGAATAAATTGAAAAAAAAAAGATGACAGGGTTGGAGATCAAAAGAACACTCTACTTACTGTGGGAGGTGAGATTTGAGGTCACGGCTTTAAATCTGTGAAGATATAGTAAGGATGCTAGAGTTGGTCAGCTCACCATCCTACTGAAGCAGCACTGGGTGGGACTAAGGTTCCCCCATGACCAAGGAAGACCTTACCCTGGTGATGAAGGCAGATGCTGGTAAAGCGCTGTCACATGTGTACCCTGAAGGCAGCAGATCCCAAGAGGAAAATAGAAACTGAGCCTAGTAAGCCCAGGGATCTTTTGTAAACTTTCCAATCAGGCCAGCCATTTCATTTCTTCTGGGACAGAGTAAATAAAGAGGCAAGGAGAGGCCAGGAATATGCTTTTAAAGATCTTTATACATGGACACTAGAAGTGGGAGAAAGGCAGTCCCGTCTAACATTCTTCAGGCTTTGTTTCAATGTTTATTCCTGTGTGTCTCCCTCCCTAATTTTTGCTGAGATTTAGAAGCTCTTTCCCTAGTGGTTTTCAACTCCTAGTTGGAAGGGGATTTTCAACTTCCCTTCCCCCCAAAAGGGGGACATTTGGCAATATCTGGAGACATTTTGGGATATCTCAACTGGGACTGGGGGTGCCACTGGCAGTTAGTAGGTAGAGGCCAGAGATGCTGCTAAACATCCTACAATGCACAGGATAGCCCCCAAAATAATTATCCAGCTTAAAATGCCAAAGCTGAGAAACCTAGCCTAACTTGTACTGCTCCTAACTTGTACTTTCCTACCCTTTGTCCTTAAAGTCCCCAAAGGCACATTATGTGTTTCAGTTTTGGATTTCCAGTATCTACTAGGTGATCAAAAACACTTGTTGAAAGACTTAATGAATGAATGAGCCAGATCATAAACATTAAAACTACAATAAAATAGTCAACCAACCCTCTGGATGACTTAGATATCATTTATATCCTAGGACTGCTAATGTAGAGGCTGAATGCATGGAGTCTGTAAACTTCTAAAATTCCATGTAAAATGGTGTGTATTCATATTTGCATTTTTCTGAGTAGAAGGCCTAGATTTTATCAGATTTTGAAAGAAGTCTATTATTCCAACAATACTTAAAACCACATTTAAAACACTAGTTAAAAAAAATTATACTATGAGAATCATTGCATCAGCCCCTCTTTCTAGGAAAGGTTTGGCCATACCTGTCTGTCATGAAAGGATTACTTTGTGGTTCTGACTCATTATACCCAAATTTAAGAACCACAAGTGCTTTTTTTATGCCTTGAGCCTCCTGCCTTTGACTTTCTCATTGTACTGTTATTGTTCATGACCCTTAGATCAGATCACATTTGCTGTGCTGACACATAGGTAGTCTTCAAATATTGTAACCTGAGTGTTTTCTTAATCTTATTCCATTTTGTTTCCAATTATGCATCAATTTTTCAGAAGCACACTAAGTTTTAATCGGAATGCTAGAAGTTATCTGCACAGTGCAGTCATTTTAAAGATGACAAAATGGATGCCCAAAAGAGATAAATCAACTGTTCAATATCAGGACTGCAAGGGTCTCTTGTCCTAGTTCAGTGGGCTTTTTAGCATATCAACTAATGTTTTAACTATCATGACTACCTATTTTAAGATGTGATCATAGCAAAAATCAAATAAAAAAAAAGGAGGGAAAGAAAGAAGATAATACAATAAGCTAGAAATAATTATTGACCTTGGAACAAACCCCAAAGAGTCCCTTGCACAATATGTCTTAACTTATAGTTCTTGGAAAATAAAGGTTGCTTGGGATGTTCTCTATTCTTAGGTGAAAACAGAACTTAGTACCAGACTACAACAGGTCCACAGGGCTGACTATACATAGAAGTCCGGCTTGAATAGGTCTAATGATCTGGGGTTTCATATCATGAGTTCCAGAGGGCAGGAAATGCATGTAGAATGGAAGTCAAAATTTTGATCAGGTAAACTATTTGGCAGCAGGGGAGCAGAACTTCGTGCCTACCAGGAAAAGACCTGTCTCACCTAGTATTAACACTGCAATTCAGAATCAGCTCCTCTGCCATTACAGACATATACAAAGGATTTCCCGTGAGGAAATGGAAACATCTCTTAAACCTGGTTGTTGTTGTTTTTAATTATTTTGGCCATCTAGTAGCTATGTAATCTTCAGCTAAATACCATTTCTAAGTCTCAGTTTCCTCATTCGTAAAAAAGATGACAATAATGGCAGCCACCTCATAAAGTGCTTGCAGGATGCTCAGCTATTGAAAGTTCTTAATAAATATTAACTATTAACATTTGAATATTTTAATGGCATTGTTTTGGAGAGTAGCAATACTCCAGCTAACTTATATAAATTCAGTTTCTTGGGTAGTTAATAAACTCTGCATGAAAATTGAGCTTTCTCTTTCAATATTTTTGATGAAACATCTTCTTGACATTTTAGACAAGAATTTTACCACTGAGCAAGAGAAGTTTGGGGTTTAATTTCATGTTGGTAATCTACTAATCAAAATTGCTGTTTAATTACCCAATTCTTCAATTAACCTGCACAAAGAAGGTTCACTACATGGAGTGGGTACATTTTGACTAAATTAATTTGAATTCTATTTTATCTTTACAAGTTCCTTTTCAGCATTTAATATTATTGATTCACTAAGACTGTAGGGAGTAACTGATGTGGATGTGGTGCTGATTGGGCACAGAAATCTGTGTAAGGAGAAGATGAAAATAAAAGCACAAACCAGCTTAACTGCCTTAATTGATTTGGCTAGTTGTTAAACACAAAAATAAACCCTTCCAGTGAAGGCTTTAAAAACATTTTTGTCTGGCTTGGCTCCTTCAGAGGGTGTGTGTGTGTGTGTGTATGTGTGTGTGTGTGTGTTTACACCCTGTATTTGGGGATTATGGGAGAATCTGTGTCAATGGGACAAGGCATTGGCACTTTTTTCTTTTGGACTCCAAAACACAGTTGTGTTCATTACACTCTTGGTTCCTAGCTCTATGCAGATCTTTTCTCTTGTTTTATTTCTTTTTTCTTTTCCCTTTCAACCCCAATGCCCACTCCTTCACCAATAGAGAGGCACTCTGATTTGCTTAATATGTCCCTGGATATGCACATACCTTTGAAAACTGTGTCAATATGTGCATTGTTTTTGTCATTTAACATTATTTTTTAAAGATCTATCCATGTTGCTGTATGTACACCGAGAATATGCTTCTATTTGCTGTACGATATTCCAAATATTCATTTGCTACATTTTATTTATACATTTTCCCAGTGATTGCACCTAGGTTGCCCCAAGTCACTCTTATCACATACGATTTAATATGAACATCCTCATATGTAAATACTAGGGATCTCCAAGAATATCTTCTGAGGTATAGACTCAAGGAATGGGACTGATAGGTCAGTAAATAGAGAATATATATATGTATATATAAAATTAATATAATACATGTTTTTATATATCTGTATACATATGTGTATATCTGTACATGTATTTAAATATAAGTAGTGACAGACTACTCTCCAGAATGGCTATTCCTGTTTCCATTCCTACCAGCATTGCTCCGGTTTTCCTGTTTCCACGTACATCTCACCAATACTTAATATTATCCTATTTCTAGTTTTTGCATCTCTGATCAGTAAAACATGACATTTCATTGTTTTAATATTATTTTTTTTCCTCTTGATTATCAGTGAGGTTGAGCATTTCTTTGCACATTCATTGGCTATCTTCCATTTTGTGTATCACTTCTATAGCCATGGTTCCTTTTCTCTGTATTTTCATTTTTTTAGTTACTAGGCACTCTCTTTAGAGCCAGTAAACATTTTTCCCAATGACCTCTCTATTAGCCTTGTCTATGGTGCCCTTCACTGCGTAGTAATTCTTAAATTTTACATAGTTGTAGCCATCAATTTTGGGCAGTATTGTGTGTACTTCCTTGATCAAGAAGCCATTCCTCAGGATGAAGTTAGAAAACATTCCTTTACATCCTATTTATTAGCTTCATGGTTTAATATATAAGCTTTATACTTTATGGTGTGAAGGAGAGCTACTTTATTCTTCTTTATATGGTAAACCAGCACAGTCAGAGTCATATGTTAAAAATCTGTTTTTCTCTACTGCTTTGTAATGCTTCCTCAATCATATTCTAGTTTTTATATGTTTATGGTCTATTTATAAGCTCTCTGTTTGATCACACTGGTCTCTTGTTTATTCTTTGCCAATACCACATTGTTTCTATTGCTAAGAGTCAGAGGTATATCTTACTGTCTGAGGTGAATCATCCTGCTTTGCTCTTCCATTTAAAAATTGTCAGTGTGATGTGGGGACTTTTATTCTTTCATACATTTTATTACCAGTTGGTTAAATTCCTAAAAACACACTGCTATAATTTTATTAATATTTTCAGGCCAACGTTGAAAGAAAAAATGTCATTTTATTTACTCAGACTTTCTTTTTACGTTCTTTTTTTTTTAATTTTTTTTTTTTTTTTAATTTTTGAGAGAGAGAGACAGAGCACAAATGTGGGAGGGGCACAGAGGAGGGCACAGAATTCGAATCAGGCTCCAGGCTCTGAGCCACCTGCACAGAGCCTGATGCGGGGCTCGAATTCACAAACCGTGAGACCATGAATGACCTGAGCCGAAGTCAGACGCTCAACCAACTGAGCCACCCAGGTGTCCCTCTTTTTAATTTTTTAAAATATTTTTATTTATTTATTTCTGAGACAGAGAAAGACAGAGCATGAGTGGGGAAGGGGCAGAGAGAGAGGGAGACACAGAATCTGAAGCAGGCTCCAGGCTCCCAGCTGTCAGCACAGAGCCCGACGCAGGGGTCGAACTCACAAACCATGAGATCATGACCTGAGCCAAAGTTGGTCACTCAACCGACTGAGCCACCCAGGTGCCCCTAGGTGTCCCTCTTTTTAAATTCTTAATACAGCTCTAAAATTTTCCTTGAAGATTTGTTCATTATAGATTTTAGTTCTTAGGCTCTACGGTTTTGAATGTTACTATAAATGGTATCTCCTTCTTATTAATGTTTTTTGGCTAATTATTGCCAAAATTGAAAGTTGAAATTTTTAAACTAATTTTGGCAAATTTGTCAAACTCTGTCAAAATTCCCAATACTTTTATATTTGTCTGCTAATCCCTTTGAGTTTTTTATACAGATACGAAAAATAATAGTTGTTCCATTTTAATCTTATACCTCTTATTTTGTTTCTAATATTATTGTTTGGCCAGCATTTCTAGTATTACACCAAATAATGGTAAGCACTGCAGCCAACCTTCAAAACTTCTCTATTCAGGGGGCGCCTGGGTGGCTCAGTCGGTTAAGCGTCTGACTTCAGCTCAGGTCATGATCTCACAGTTCCTGAGTTTAAGTCCTGCATCGGGTTCTGTGTTCATAGCTCAGAGCCTGGAGCCTGTTTCAGATTCTGTGTCTCCCTCTCTCTCTGCTGCTCCCCCACTCATGCTCTGCCTCTCTCTCTGAAAAATAAAAATAAACTTAAAAAAAAACCCAACTTCTCTATTCAGTATAATGTTGGCTGTAGATTTTTAGTAAATAAGCTTTATTTAGGGAAAAAAATTCCTTTAGGTAACATTTATTAAAAATAATCTTTATCAAATTTTCCCCCAGCTATTGGAATAACAGATTTTTTTCTTTTAGTCCCTTAATGTGTAGAGATTCTTATGCTAAATGACCTTTGTATTCTCAAGAGAAAAACTTACTGATCATGATGCTATTGTTTTTTAAAACGCCACTTGATCCCATTAGCTAATAATTTTATTTATAATTTTTTAATCTACATTCATAAGTAAAGTAGATATATTTTTTTTTCTTACACTGTTTTCACCTGGGTTTGAAATCAAGGTTTTATTAGCTTTATAAAATTACTTAAACAGCTTTCCCTCTTTTTATATTTTCTGGAATTACTCATATAAAGTTTAACAGTTCTTTAATAATTTAGTGAAACTCAGCTGTAAAATTGTAAAAATGCTTGATTACCATAAAGAAATGTAATTGTATTAGTCTATTAAGCTTTTCTATTTCTTTTTGGGCCAATTATTCATTTTATGTTTTTTCTCAAAATTTATATACTTTATCCAAGTTTTATTGTTGCTATTCTCTATTTCACTGCTTTTTTTCTTTTACTCCTTTGATTGAATTCTTAGCTCATGTGTTTTCAGACTTTCTTGTTTTCTGATAAATATATTTAAAATCTATATTCCACATTAGCTATATTTGATTGCCCTCTGGTAACTCCCTTTGGTGAGGGAGGGATTTTCCCACCTGAAACAGTATGAAATGGCCAAACATAAGACACCTGACATGAAACATATGAGACTGGCAGTTGTGTTAGTAATATACCTACAATCCAGGAGAGGAGGACACCACACACCATGGAGGGCTACAAGGGTTGTACGTGGGAACAGAATGGTCTATTTTTTTCCTACTGGAAAAATTTGTCCAACAGCACATTTTATGGGAATCTTATGTTATCATTTTCTCAGCCTTACATCACTGAGAATATCATAAAACCCTAAGTTCAAAGACTTTTCCTTTAACACTTGTGTTAAACAGTAACACAAATATTACTCTATTGTCTTCCATCTGGGAAAAGTTTGATAATAGCAATAGTTAAAACTGACAGAATGCTTACTATGTGCAAAAGTGTTCAGAGCAATTTACATACATTAACTCATTTAATGTTGATAATAGCAATATCATTCTTGTTTCTTTATAGATATAATACCCTGTCCCCACATTCCACTTCCATTTTGGAAGCTTGTAGAATTTTTCTGTTTTGGTTGATGTTCTTAAATGTTAGTATATTATGCCTGGGTATGATTTTTTTTCATCCACTTTACTTACCAGGTCATGGCCTTTTTATTTTTATTTATTTTTCAATATATGAAGTTTATTGTCAAATTGGTTTCCATACAACACCCAGTGCTCATCCCAAAAGGTGCCCTCCTCAATACCCATCACCCACCCTCCCCTCCCTCCCACCCCCCATCAACCCTCAGTTTGTTCTCAGTTTTTAAGAGTCTCTTATGCTTTGCCTCTCTTCCACTCTAACCTCTTTTTTTTTTCCTTCCCCTCCCCCATGGGTTTCTGTTAAGTTTCTCAGGATCCACATAAGAGTGAAACCATATGGTATCTGTCTTTCTCTGTATGGCTTATTTCACTTAGCATAACACTCTCCAGTTCCATCCATGTTGCTACAAAGGGCCATATTTCATTCTTTCTCATTGCCACGTAGTATTCCATTGTGTATATAAACCACAATTTCTTTATCCATCATCAGTTGATGGACATTTCGGCTCTTTCCATAATTTGGCTATTGTTGAGAGTGCTGCTATAAACATTGGGGTACAAGTGCCCCTATGCATCAGTACTCCTGTGTCCCTTGGGTAAATTCCTAGCAGTGCTATTGCTGGGTCATAGGGTAGGTCTATTTTTAATTTTTTTGAGGAACCTCCACACTGTTCTCCAGAGTGGCTGCACCAATCTGCATTCCCACCAACAGTGCAAGAGGGTTCCCATTTCTCCACATCCTCTGGTCATGGCCTTTTTAAATCTAAGGTCTTATATATATCTTTAGTTCTGAAAAATTCTTGTTTATTATATCCTCGAATATTTCCTTTCCTCCACTTATTTGGATTGGTTTTGTGGGTTATATTTTCTAGTTTTATTGAGATATAATTGACGTATAACATTGTATAAGTTTAAGATGGACACTTCACATATGGAATTTAAGAAACAAAACAGATGAACATATGGGAACAGTGGCGGGGGGGGGGAAGAGGAGAGAGGGAAACAAATCACAAGAGGCTCTTAACAACAGAAAATAAACTGAGGGTTAATGAAGGTGGGGGATGGGTTAGATGGGTGATGGGTACTAAGGAGGGGACTTGTTATAATGAGCACTGGGGTGTGTATGTAAGTGATGAATCACTGAATTTTACTCCTGAAACCAGTATTGCACTGTTTGTTAACTAACTAAAATTTAAATAAAAAGTAACAAAAAAAAAGATGGACATGATGATTTGATACATCGATATATTATAAAATGATTACCACAGTAAGGTTAGGTAACATATCCATCACCTCACATAACTACCTTTTTTGTGTGTGCTGAAGACATTTTAGATCTACTCTCAGTAACTTAAGTATATGATAAGGTACTGTTAACTGTAGTCACCACGTTGTATATTACATCCCAGAACTTATTCATCTTATAACTGGAAGTTTATACCCTTTGACCAATATTTCCTCCTTTCTGTCACTTTCAGGTCTTGGCAACCACCCTTTTACTGTTTCTATGAATTTGGCTTTTTTAGATTCCACATATAAGTGATATCATACAGTATTTCACTTTCTCTGTCAGACTTATTTCACTGAGCATTATAATCTAAAGGTACATCCATATTGTTACAAACGGCAAGACTTCCTTCCTCTATTTGTTTCCTCTTACCTTTCCTTTTATATTTTCTTGCCTGTTCCTTTCTAGGAGAGTTCTCCAGCTCATCTTCCAGCTTACTAATTTATTTTCAGTTTTGTTGAGTTCTTTCTTTATTTCAAGTCTCATGTTTTGATGCCCAGTTTCTTTCACTGTTATATTCATTCTTACAATGATTTGTGTCTGTTTTGTGTTCCTAATAATCTCTCTTATTTCTTTGAAAAATCTTTATTATGCTTAAAAATTTTTTTCTTCCATCTGGTACATTAAAGGTGCTTCATCTAGTACAGGTTGTTCAGTTTGTCTTTTTTTACAGTGCTTACACCTCAGAAAACGTCTACTTTGGCTGGTAATGTTTCCAAACTGAAGCAGCAAAAAGCCTAGGCCCTGTCTAGCACCATCAGAATGTTTTTGGTATTGGGGAGGGGATTCTCCTTGTAGAACAAGGTCTCTGATGTTATAATTCACTATCACTCATTCCACTTGTTTTCCTCCCCACCAACTAGGCAGCTGGCTTTGAAACCTTCCTATACCTTGGCCTACCATTTATCAAAAACTACCTCTCTGAACTACAATCACCTATTTCACACGGTATTGAAAGGAAAAGGGAAGAGAGTGTGATAAATTCTTAAGGGTTAGCTTTCTGCATGTATGGGTTTTGTTTGTTTGTTTGCTTGCTTGCTTTGTTTTTATCACTCTTCACCCAAGCTAGAGAGCTCTTCCCCATCGATTGATCCAGAGCACAGGATGGCCCCTTGCTTTGAACTGTCATGCACCTCATACCTGGACCTAACCTCTTTCTGTCTCCCAGGATCTTCAATGTCAGCTTCTAGGATCCCTCAAACTTTTGTCTTTCTCTTTTAAGAAAGAGGTTGAGGTTCTCTTTTTTCCCTTTCTCTCTTGACAGGACCAGCCAAGTATTGTCTGGTACCCTAGTCCTCACTTATAAAATGTGTCTAAGAAAACATGTCAGCCCAGAAATATATTAAGGCTGAGTTTTCACCCAGAAAGTTGTAGCTTTACAATGATAGAAGAAGGTATTTCACAGACTTGAGGTGGCAGTTTTGTGCCAAGGTATGTAGCTTTTAGAAAGAACATAGCCAGGGTAAGACAGTATGACAGGCCTTGATAACTACATATACCTCAGTCATATTATTAACCTCCAGTAACTCTGCAGAGAATTTATCATTCATTTTCCTCTTTTTTTCCTCTCCTCTCCCCACTCCTCTTTCCCTCATTCCTGACTGACCTCTTTTTCTGCATGTGAAATGATCAGACGCTGCTTGCCCACAGCAATTGGAATCCACACAGTGGGGTGCAGGTAAAAGCGGATTTGCAGCAGGAAGTTTGGTGGAGGGACAGAGAAGCACTTTCCTCTGTAGTCAGAGGATTATGTCTAGACGAGGATGCCTGATTTGACTTACAAATTAAAATACTGCAATGCAATTTCCCCAACAACAATAGGTGATTCTTATAAGCAAAGCAGTATATGGTTCTTTGCTCTTCTAATTGTAATGTCCCCTCTGATTTCTTCCATTAACATGCTTCTTGCCAGAAGCAAGTCAGACAATTGAGTAAAGACAGCTGGATTAATCATTCCAAAATATCTATAGTCTACAAAAGAAAAATATTACCAGAAATCGACAATTTTTATTTTCTCCCAAAGTAAAAATGCAAAGGACTATTCAAAAAATGTTATTTTATTTGTATTCTATGTTTACATAAATTCACAAGCATAAATGGTTTCCTATGACATCATCTTCCCTCCTAAGTAGATAATTAACTGACTGGTACACTTTCCAAAAGAAGGCTTTTACCAAATAAGGACTGTTGCAAATGCAAATGCACAAAGTGAACACTCGATGAATAGAAAAATAAGAGAAAGAGAAGAGAAAGAATATACCTAAGTAACTCCTTCTTAAGAATAATAATGTTATTCATTTACTTCAGAATTTCTTATTCAGATAGTCTCAATTTATTCAATAAAGAAAGAAGGTTTATGAGGTTATTCTTCTGCATTCTTTAACATCTAAATCTATTTCATTATGACCAGAACCTATTTCAGCCAATTAATTTATCCTTCAAAAGTATGTCATAATCATTCCCTTCCTTCTTTCTATACCACTATCATATCCTTATCCCTTGTCCTTATCCTCTGTTTCAGTTACTATTGCTGCATAACAAACATGCCAAAACTCAATGGCTTAAAACAATTATTTAGTATTTATCATGTGTTTGTAGGCTGACAGGGGCTATTTGGGGCTCAACTGCTTCCTAACAATCTCTCTATAGTCTGTATAGACTAGCCAAGACATGTTCTTCTCTTGATGACAGCAGAATTAAGTCCAATCACACAAGTGCTTCTTGAGTCATACTAACATTCTAGCAGCCAAAACAGGTTACAACATCAAGTCCAGAGTCAAGGGGTGAGAGTGGTACAGTGGAAGAGAGAGGAAGTGAATTTTTGGAATTGTAATTTAACTTACCTTATCCCCTTATTTACATATTTTGATATATCAACCTCTTAGCCACTCTTGATGATTGTAGAATCACCCTTGTCCAATGCCTACTATGTATATTTTCCAGATTAGTCTTCCTTAAACAGCACTTTTATCATGTCATTCATCTCTTCTAAAATCATGAATGGATCTCAATTTCCAGCTGTACTTTGTCTAAAGTCTTCTTCTTGTCTTTCAAAACCCTTCATGATTTGGCTATTCTCCATTTCCTCAACACATAGCCTCCACTCTGATAAAGCTAGGCTCTCCAATATATTATGAACATCCTCATCTAGGTACTTTTGTTCATACAGTTCCTCCCACCACAAATGCCACCTTGTTTTCCCCAGTCCTAATTTCATCTTCTCCACAAAATTCCCTAGGTAATTTTCCCCAATTTATATCCCTTTTACCAAACATTGCCTGGCATTATAGTAAGTGCTGGAGATACCATAGGGAAAAACACCCAGTCCCTATATGATAACAAATTGGATAACCTAGAAGAAATGGATAAAGTCATAGAAACACCCAACCTTCCAAGACTGAATCACAAAGAAATAGAAAACCTGAATAGACTGATTACAAGTGATAAAATTGAATCAGTAATTTAAAAATTCCTAAGAAACAAAAGCCCAGAACCAGACCATTCACTTCATAGATGAATTTTACCAAACATAAAGAGTTAGTACCCATCTTTTTTGAATTATTCCAAAAAATTGAAGAGGAAGGAATACTTTGAGGCCAGCATTACCGTGATATAAAAAGCAGATAAAGACACCACAAAAAGAAAATTATAGGCCAATATCCCTGATGAATGTAGATACAAAAATTCTCAACAAAACATTAGTAAAACAAATATATCGAGTGGGATTTATTCTATGGATGCAAGAATGGTTCAACATATGCACATCAATCAACATTCTACATCACATTAACAAAACAAAGCATAAAAACCATGTACGATTACATCAATAGATGCAGAAAGAGCATGTGACAAAATTCAACATTGATTTATGATAAAAACTCTCAACAAAGTGGATACAGAAGGAATGTACTTCAACATAATAAAGATCATTATGACAAATCCACAACCAACATCATGCTCAACAATGAAAAGCTGAAAACTTTTCCTCTAAGGTGAGGAACAAGACAAGGATGCCCATTCTCACCACTTCTATTCAACTTAGATAAGATGTCTTAACCATAGCAATTAGGCAAGAAAAATAAACAAAAGTCACCCAAGTTGAAAAGGAAGAAGTAAAACTGTCTTTGTAGATGACATAATATTATACAGAGAAAATCCAAAGGACTCCACCAAAAAGTTATTAGAACTAATAAATTAATCCAGTAAAGTCACAGGACACAAAACTAACATAGAGAAATCAGTTGCATTTCTATACACTAATAATATACTGTTAGAAAGACAATTTAGGAAAACAATCTCATGTACAATTGCATCAAAAAGAATAAAATACCAAGGAATAAATTTAACCAAGGAGATGAAGACCCATACACTGAAACTATAAGACATCGATGAAAGAAACTGAAGCCAATACAAATAGAATACTATTCCATGCTCACAGAATGGAAGAATTCACATTGTTAAAATATCCATATTACCCAAAGCAATCTACAGATTCAGTGCCATCCCCATGAAAATACCAATGACATATTTTTCACAGAACTAGAACAAAGAATCCTCTAAAATTTATATGAAACCACAAAAGACCCTGAAGAGCCAAAGCAATCTTGATAAAAAAGAACAAAGCTGGAGATATACCAGACTCCCTGATTTCAAACTATATTATGAAGCTATAGTAATCAAAACAGTATGGTAGTAGCCCAAAAGCAAATATAAAGATCAGTAAAATAGAATAGAGAGCACAGAAGTAAACCCATACATATATGGTCAATTAATCTATGACAAATGGGGGAAAAGACATTCTCTTCAATAAATGGTGCTGAGAATAGTGGACAGCTACATGCAAAAGAATAAAACTGAATCACCATCTTACACCATAAACAAAAACAAATTCAAAATTAGTTAAAGACTTGAATGTAGGACCTGAAACCATAAAACTCCTAGAGGAAAAGATAGGTTTAAGCTCTTAAACATATTAGCAATTTATTTTTAGTCCAGTCTCCTCAAGGCAAGGCCAATAAAAGCAAAAATAAATGAGATTATGTAAAATTAAAAATATTTTGTATAGTGAAGGAAACCATCAACAAAACTAAAAGGCTAAAAAACTAAAATATTTGCAAATCATACATCTGTAATGGCTTAATATAACAAAATATGTAAAGAACTTACACAACTTAATATCACACAACTCAACTAAACAATGGGCAGAAGACCTGAACAGACATTGTTTCCAAAGAAGACCTGATGGCCAACAGACACATGAAAAGATGCTCAACATCCATAATAATGATGGAAATGCAAATCAAAAGCACAATGAGATACAGCCTTACATTTGTTAGAAGGGCTATTATCAAAAAGACAAAAAATAGCAAGTGTTGGCAAGGAGGTGAAGAAAATAGAACCCTTCTACACACACTGTTGGTAGAAATGTACATTGGTGCAGCCACTATGGAAAACAGTATAGAGTTTCCTCAAAAAAACTAAAACTAGAACTACCATATAATCCAGCCATTCCACTTTTGGATATTTATCCAAAGACAACAAAAACACTCATTTGAAGAGATATACGCACATTGTAGCATCACTACAATAGTCAAGATATGGAAGGAAATTAAGTTTCCCTCAACAAATGAATGGATATATATATATACATACATACATGCACCCAACACAATGGAGTACCACTCAGCTATAAAAAAGAATAAAATCTTGCTATTTGCAACAACATGGATGAATCTAAAGGGTATTATGTTAAGTGAAATAAGTCAGTCAGAGAAAGACAAATACATGATTTCACTTACATGTAGAATCTAAAAAACAAAACAAATGAAAAAAAAACAGACTTACAGATACAGGAAACAAATTCTTGGTTACCAGTTGGAGCAGGGGCTGGGGAGAGGACAAAGTAGGTGAAAGAGATTAATAGGGACAAATTTGCAGTTATAAAATAAGTAAGTCATGGGATATAATAATGTACAACATAGGGAATATAGTTAATAATATAATTTTGAATGGTGAGAGTTACTAGACTTATTGTGAAGATCATTTCATAATGTATAAAAATTGAATCACTATGATATACATCTGAAACTAATAGGATACTGTATGTCTATTGTACTTAAATAAAAAAAATAATGAAATAAATATAAATAAAAGTCAATAAATATATTAGGTAAAAAAAAATTTCCTAGTCCCTGTCCAACATGCTGGTTGACAATCTCTTCGGAAATAGTAAGGTGATAGAGCTGTAGAGAGGTGAACACAGAGGACACAGAAATGCATATGAGGAGCATTTAATTCCTATCTTGGGAGACTATGAAAAGACTTAGAGGACAAGTTCTCTAGAGTTAAGTCTATGTGGTAAGTGAGAGTTATTCAGCTGAAAAGGGATTAGTAGAAAGCATTAACAGTAGAAGGAACTAAGAAAGGAAGAAAGACCCAGCATATTTGAAGTGCTGCCCACAATCCTGCATGGCTGTGGCATTGAATGTGAGACAGAGAAAGGAAGGAAATAAGGCTAGAGAGGAAAGCCATGTATAAGGAATACGAAACTGAAGTCAGCAAGGAAGTAAGTAGCATGCTTAAGCAGTGACATGACATAATCAGATTAGTGTTTAGTTTTTTTGTTTTGTTTTGTTTCATTTGAGATATAATTGAAATATAACACAGTAGTTTTAGGTGTACAACATAATGATTCAATATTTGTATATATTATGGAATGATCACCACGAATCTACTTAACATCCATCACCATACATAGTTGCAATTTTTTTCTTATGATGAGAACTTTCAACATCCACTCTCAGTAATTTTTAAATACACAATATGGCGTTATTAACTATAGTCACCATTCTGTACATCACATCTCTATGTCCTGTTTATTTTCTATTTGGCAGTTGGTACCTTTTGACCCCTTTCACCCATTTCATGTCTCACAACCACCCACTTACTGCTGGCAAACACCAATCTGTTATTGATATTTGTGACTTCATTTTTTAATTCCACATATAAGTGTGATCATATGGTATTTGTCTTTCTTTGACTTATTTCACTTATAATGACCTCAAGGTCCATCCATGCTATTGCAAATGGCAAGATTTCCTTTTTTATGCCTGCATTCCATTTTCATATATTATACATCTATATATTATGATTACATATATAACAGTATTTATATTATATATTATAAATTTTATTATACTTATAAATTATTTATAAATGTTATAAATATATAATATATATGTAATAATATAGTATAATATGACCTAATATAATAATAATATGTAATATGCCTATATCATTTTCTTTATCCATTCATCCACTGATGGACATTTAGTTTGTTTTTATGTCTTGGCCATTGTAAATAATGTTTCAATGAGTATGTGGGTGCAGGTATCTTTTTGAGTTAGTGTATTTGTTTCCTTTGGATACAGAATTCCAGAAGTGAAATTGCTGGATCGTACACACAAGTACACAAGTGTTCTTTTTTCTCCATATCCTCTCCTGTTTTAAATTTTTTAACACAGATTAATTAGTGTGTTAAAAAGATCACTTTGGCTGCTTTGTGGACCATGGATTAAAGGGAGATAAGAAGAGAAGCAACACTCATACGTGGAATTTAAGAAACAAAACAGATGAACGTATATGGGAGGGGGGAAAAGAGAGAGGAAACAAACCATAAGAGATTCTTAACAGTAGAGACAAAATGGAGGGTTAATGGAGGGAGGTGGTGGGAGAATGGGCTATATGGGTGATGAGTACTAAGGAGGGCACCTGTTGTAATGACTGCTGGGTATTGTATGTAAGTGATGAATCATTGAATTCTACTCCTGAAATCAATATAGCACTGTATGTTAACTAACTGCAATTTAAATAAAATTAGGAAAAAAAAAAGAGAAGAGAACTAAGTCCAGTTCAGAAGGTTGTTGTAATAATCCAGGTGAGAGATGAGTGTGGATCAAACTATAGTAGTGGAGAAAGTAGATTATTTCAGAGATACCTAGAAGTGGATTTAACAGGTCTTGGCTACTAAAATGAAATGAGGGTACAAGGCAAAGAGCAGTGCCACTAGTTTGGGGAGCCAGAGAGGGAAAAGAGGAGATATGGAGAAGTGGAAAGTAGTGCAGAGCAGGATGCAGAGGTGGACAATAAAGCGGGGGAGGGGGAGTACACACCACACCTTGATGCTAATTAAAGAATGATGTTTGTTGTAGATATCATCAAGTAGGCAGATAAAGAGGTCCTTCCTAGCACCCCTGAATCACTCCACATAGGTGAACACTTATAAGTGTCCTGCTGGTGAGTGGAAGTAAGTTCAAGTTGGAATGGGCCTAGGAGGAGTGCTATGGCCCAAAGTTGCCTGAGATCCAGATCAGCCCAGTTGTGGATACCAGGGGTGGGGTACAAAGTTGCTGAAGGTAAGACTATGGGTCTATGTGTACTTTCTCCTTACTCGACTTAGAACACTGATAGTTAACAATTCCTCATTCCTTAAATACATATCCAGTGATAGTGTTCCTGAGACTTGCAGCTCAACCTTACTCATTTGATGTTGCTACACTAATAGTGTTCTACCAAACAAGAAATGAAAGAATTAACTCCAAAAAGTCAGTTTTACATTCAATAAAAATTTATATTCCTTTTAAGGAAAATGAAATTAATAATCATTTACATCTGGAGAAATAAAATTTCCTTTGCTGGAAGAATGGTCAAAATATACATATTGCATCTTAAAAACAAAGACAGACATGGAGTTTTTATGTTAATATCAGTGATATTGGAATGTTGCCCCAAAAGAAAATAGCATCCATAGGAATGACAGCTATACACTCAAGGGAGGGGACAGTGTGCTTGATGGTTTACAATGCGTTCAATTACTGGGTAGATCAGCGACTCAAGGCTTTTAGCAGTGCAAAAGGCTGTTAGATCACTTACCAACCCCTATTCCATACCCCCACCAGCACAGGATTCTTCTCTTTGGTATGTTCATAAGGACTCTGTTCAGTCTCGTTTTAAAGGTCTTACGCTTGGAGGTTTTAATCACCTTCTTTAGAAGACTCTTCCCTCCTATCATAGGAAATATGTCCTTAAGGGAAATTCACTGATACTTAACCCATATTTTACTTGTTATAATTTCCTATTACTCTAATTAATACCTTTCTCTGAGCTTTTCCTTGTGACTCACCCACCCTGTATCACCTCTTCCTCTGTGGTGTTTTTGCCATTTAGATCCCTTGCATGTGGATAGTCATCCTGAGTCTCTAGTCAGTCTTAATAGTTAGGAAATGTTTAAGCCTGTAGTACTAATAAATCAGCTCAAGGTATAATTAGAGGCTTAACTCTGCGAAGAGAAGATGTAACCCATTTGTTAATAACATCACTTAGGTCTTTTGAAAACATTCCTGCCTAAAATAACTGAGTCAAATAAAGAACTAGCCTTAAACAAAATGTCAAAATAATGGGCTTTGAGGACACTGAGAGCCCAATTCCTCTACTGAAAGTGTAGCTAAGAATGCGCTGCCGCTTTCTGCTAGTTATTCCATAGGCAAGTTGACTTTTAGCTTCTCCAAAGTTGATTAAAATTCAGTTGTGATTAATATTCGCTGATGTACTAGATACTTTCATTTAATCCCCACATTATACTCATAGACAGTACACTACGGCTAAGAGATGTTAAGTAACATTTATGATACCATACAGTAGAAAGTGAAAGACTCGGGATATAAATCCACGTCTTTTGACTCCAAATCCTGAGCTCTGGAAATGTTATTCACCTGACTCGGAGATGATTACATTATTACTTAGTGGGCTTGAGTCTCTCCACTACACCCTGAGGCCTTAGCAAAATATCTGCTTTGTATTTTCTGCTTTGCCATAAAGCATCTGGGCACTAAGAACAAGCATGTTTATGGATGTATATAGAGCTATGGAATTCATATTCTCCACCTTGTAGTAATCCATACTTCCTTGCTCAACCTACTTCACATTTATTCCTTTTGTGTTCTTATACAAAATGGCCGCTGCCCCCTTTTATGGACAAGGTGCTCTGAAAAGTTTTCCAAAGAGCACAGAGTAAGTAGAAAGTGGCTGAGTTAAAAATCAAACACAAATCTCTCTGATTCCAAAGCTCTTCCTTCATTTGTTGAAAATAAATGAAGGAAGCCTACTTTGCTTCCTCATCAGGAATCTTTTGGGGGGGTGGGGGGGGTGGCGGATAACCAAAGAGTGATTGCAACATGTTTTGCACAGTAAAATATGTCAGGGAAGAACTGATAGTATCAACAAGCTCCATAGGAATTGTGTAGATGATGAACTTTAAGACTCACTAAACTAGTTTTTCTGTTGTGTAATTCCTTTTCTTGTCACTCTCCTAAATATGCAATGTCATCTCTTATGTACTGTAACCTGTTCAGTGATAGCTAGTTCTAATTTTATTGCTACTTGGGTAAATTATGTTTAAAATTAAAGTTAGTAATTTTTAATGAAGAGAACATTTTCTATGACTAAGTAAAATATCAAAAGAGCATGTAACCTGACAAAAACTACTTCAGCCAGGTAGTCAAGGTGATTATCAACAGTGATAAATCATGGGATTAAATTGGCACTTTATGTCTGTGGTCTTGCTTCCAAAGATGGTAACTTCCATCCAATTGAGAAAAAAATTAGAAAAATCTCATTAGAGGGACATCTTACAAGATACCTAATATAGATATAGCTAAAACCAAAAGTACTCCTCAAACCTGTCAAGGTCATCAAAAACCAAGAAAGTCTAAAAAATTGTCACTGACAATACAGGCTTAAGGAGAAATGATTAAATGTAATATGATATCCTGGATGATATCCTGGAACAGAAAAAAGGACATTGGGTAAAACTAAAAAAATCTAAGTAGAGTACAGACTTTAATTAAAAACAATATATTGATATTGGTTCATTAATTGTGACAAATATACCATACTAAGGTAAGATGTTAATGACAGAGGAAACTAGTTGTGGGTTATATGGGATTCTCCATACTATCCTCATAATTTTTCTATAACTCTAAAACTGTTCTAGAAAATAAAGTTTATTAGAAAAATAGCTAAAATGAAAGATTATGTAAATAGAATTTTGCTTTGAATAAATTCCTTAAAATATATATTCTCCTCCCATTCTCATGGTTTTGTTATTTTGTTAAATTTTTTCTAATATTTTAGAATATTCTAAATAAATAAATATTTATTTTTGGGAGAGCACAAGTGGAGGAGGGGCGGAGAGAGGGGGACAGAGGACCCAAACTGGGCTCTGCTCTGACAGGCTGACATCAGTGAGCCTGTTGTGGGGCTCAAACTCATGAACCGCCAGATCATGACCTGAGCCGAAGTCGAATGCTCAACTGACTAAGCCAACTAGGTGCCCCTCATGGTTATTTTTTTTTAATTGCAAGCACACAGGAAAAATAGCATTTTTTAAGTTCACAGTAAATGTGTTTATCATGGAAGTGTAAAAAATTACTTTTCCCTTGCTATCATGAACAGAGATGAAGAAACTCAGGGCTATTTTTCTTTAGCTTATCATTGATTAATTATGATCTTTAAAAAGTCATTTTTCCATTTGTAAAATAGATAAAATTCTACTTCATGGGAGGCTTATATAGTTTAGTGAAATGAAATAGATAAATAGTGCCTAAAAGAGAATTACTTTAGGGCTAAAGTTATAATATCAGAGCTTTTTAAAAATAATCAATGATCCATTTCACCCACTGACCAGAATATTTGACTTTCCTGTCAATGAATATGACTATAATGATTTTATTCCTTTGTTGAATTTTCTTCACACAAATCAGATGCACTTAAACTTGGCTTAAATACCAAAACATGCTGACACAAGTTGAGGACAGAATTGCATAGACAGTCCACACCCTGGCTCCTGCTCAGTTTTTAAAATCCAAGACACAGTATAACCCAGCAAGTCACTGTTTCATGAATCAGCCCCTCGATGTGAGGGGGAAAGTCCTTGGCAACCTGACTGTGCTGTTCTAAGGTAAGAGAAGTGATTGCCTAGGGAGAAGACATCAAGGCCACCACATGTACAGACTTGCTCTGCCCAGGATATGGGGAATTTTGCTTTGCTTGGAATCAGCCCCAGAATTCAGAAGTAAGCTAACTATAGCTTGCTTCTCTAATATCCTAAAAATTCATGCTTTTCATAAGACCCTATGTGCTGGTTTTCATATCTGTCCTTGCTTTGCTCTGCTCACCATCCCTGAGCCCTTGGAGTTGACACACCATTGCTTGATCTAGTCAGGTAATGTGAACTGGAGTGAGGCAATCAGCCATTCAATTCAGTCACAGGTGTGAGTGTAGAAACAACCTCACATGTAATCAAAGGAAGTCACAAGACAGCAAAGGCAACTGCAGGTTTTGAAAAGAGACCTGATTAGGTCTATACCAGAATCTAGGTAGCTAGAGTGGGGTATGGTCACCACTTCTGTGGTGTCTGTTGTTGTTATGGTTTATGCTATCATTGCTTAATTCAAGAGAATCTCACCTGGTGGGACCAACAGGAGATAGAGAGGCTACTCTTCTGTGGGGTCCAGTCTCTGACCTAAGGTTATTTCCAACTGCTCCTTTTATTCCCTCAAGTAGGCCCATGGAACTCATGTGATTAGACTTAAGACTCATGGTAGTTACTAACAAGAATTTTATGGAACATAAATTCACCACATGACTTTAAAGTTGTAAGACTGAATTTCATAGCCTGCATTCCTTTTCTCTTTATTGCTGTGCCTACTGCATCTATCCCTAGAGATTCCTCTTTTTTCTCATCTCCAAGACTGGCTGTGAGTGGATCATGTACTCTCTAGTACTTAGTTGTTAACAGTATGGACATGCACACCATTTCTGCTTTAGAAGTTTAGACCAAAGTACTATAGGAATGCTGACACCAGAAAAGAAAAGAATGTAGTAAGCATGGGGGAAGTTGTAAAACAAAAACAAAAACAAAAACAAAACAATAAATTATATAAAAGTCTTCCAGTCATAATCCCTAGTCTGAAGTTGTGGGATAATACCCATTGGTATTCAGTTCTTGTTCATAAGGGTGAAGTTTGAAAGAAATAAACTTTTATTTCGTATCTAGGGGTAATGTTTATTTTTCAGAAACTTTCAACTAAATGTTACCAAATGTAGTGGGCATTTTCACAGGAATGGGTATTTAAGGAATTACTACCTCCTTAAACATACTGAGATACTTACATCCCTATCCAAAATTCTTTGAATGCTAAGGAGTTATTCAGTCAATATATTCAAAAAGAAGAACTTGACTTCAAATTTTACTTCTATCATTTGACTCATGAGGGTAACTAACCAGAATTTTATTGAATATATATGTGATTCTGAAACAAATGCAGAAGGCTCTGTGGCTTGGTTTCTAATTTCATTATCATCTCTCTACTCAGCAATGTTGCTTGGACTCAATGCTAGTCTAGGGTTTTTTTCCTCATTTAGATCCAGAGCTTCATCTGACAGAGTTTAGGCTTATGTTCGATAAAGTCACTAGAAAACTTTATTAATTTATAACACTAAGAACATTAATTTTTTTTCTCTAGATACTGACCTCAGAATTGAACCAAGGACAGACACAGGCCTAATGACTATGGAGGTAGGGAATAAAGCAAAGAGAACATTTTTTAAGCTGAAACAGCTTGAGGAAACTTCCCCTTACAATTATGGCACCACAGACTTATATCTGCCCAGGAGCCTAAATATTCCTGTCACTAGTCTGGGGGCCCTTAGTTTACAGACATTCCCCCAAATTCTTACTTTATAATTCCCATCTTTCTGGATGCCATATGTACCCACACTTTCTGTATCTTCACCCTCAATGCAACCCTCTTACAACCTTTGAACAATGTCTTCTACGTTCCATTTAGCTGACTTCCTATGGGAAAAAAGTGCCTATGTATATTAATTGCTGTCAGTCCCACAGTAGGACTTGCCTTTTTTTCTCTCCTTTTTAAAAAAAAAATGTTCTAGCATTCATCTTATTTTGGTCTGTTTTGTATATCCAATTATTACAATTGCATACAGCAATTAACTCACCACATTTCAAATTTGTAGTTATATCATCAGTGACTAGGTACCATAAGCACAAACGAGAGCAAAATGGTATTATAAAATCGCAAAGGAGAATCATATAGGATATACATTCCTTTGTTCCTCATCCTATATATGTGAATGGGGGAATTAATATAGGTTGACATAATGGTAGGGATCTTGGCACTTTAATACATAACAGTAAATGAAGGAGTGTAATTGAACAATTGCCAATCTTGTGTTCAGTCATTACTGACTTGAGGTTTTATTTTTAAATGTTTATTCATGTTTGAAGGAGAGAGTGTGGTAGGGGAGGAGCAGAGAGAGGGGAACAGAGGATCCAAGGCAGGCTCTGTGCTGACAGCAGTGAGCCTGATGTGGTTCATGAACCATGAGATCATGACCTGAGCCAAAGTCAGCCACTCAACCCACTGAGCCACCCAGGAGCCCTACTGACTTGAGGTTTTAATTCAATGGACATTTGTTTTGTTCTAAATAGGAGTGTTTACAAATCTTTGACAGAATAGCAGAGAAGCATGCAGAGTGGGGAAATCGTATTGTAATTATTATTAATAAACACACTATAATTAATATAGCCTCTGAAGTATTTTTACCTAAATTTTGAAAGGATCCTGTGATTGGGATAACTGGATATGATAAAGAATAAAATTGGACCCTTATTTCACACCATGTATAAAAATTAACTCAAAATGGATTACTGACCTGAATCTTCATGACCTTGGATTATGCAATTGTTTCTAGACATAACCTAAAAGCACAAGTGATAAAAGGAAAAACAGATAAATTGGATTTCATCGAAAAAAATTTTTTTAAGTTTATTTATTTGAGAGAGACAGAGACAACGTGAATAGGGGAGGGGCAGAGAGAGATGGAGAGAGGGAAAATCCCAAGCAAGCTCTGCACTACCAGCACAGAGTCCAACACCAGGCTGGAAATCAAGAAACCATGAGATCATGACCTGAGCCGAAACCAACAGTCAGATGTTTAATGGACTGAGCTGCCCAGGCACCCCAAGCTTAAAAACTTTTTAATTGTAACTATGTGAGATGATATGTTAATTAGCTTAATTGCAGTAATCATTTCACAGTCTATATGTATACCAAATCATTATGTTGTACACTTAAATATATACAGTTTAAAATATATAAATTACAAGATTAAAAGCTTTTTGCTTCAATGGACACTGTTGAGAAAGTGAAAAGGCAACCCACAGAATGGGAGAAATTGCAAGTCATATATCCAATAAGGGACTTGTACCCAGAATACATAAAGAATTCTTATACCTCAACAATAAAAAGACAACCCAATTTAAACATGGGCAAAGATTTGGATAGGCATTTCTCCAAAGAAGATATATAAATGTCCAATAGCACTTGAAAAACTAAACATCATTAGTCATACAGCAATGCAAATCAAAACCCTAATGAGACACTACTTCACACCCATTGGGATGGCTATAATCAAAATGACAGACAATGACAAGTGTTGTCAAGGTTATGGAAAAACTGGAACCTTCATACATTGCCAATGGTAATGTAAAATGGTGCAATGCTTTGGAAATAGTTTGATAGTTCTTCAAAATGTTAAATATAGAGACACTATAGGAGTCAGCAATTCCACTCCTGCTGAACTCATTCCCAGTTATATCCCATGAAAAAATGAAAACAAATCCACACAAGTTCATAATAACCAAAAAGTGGAAACAACCAAAATGTGCATCAACTGATAAATGGATAAACAAAATGTGGTATGCCCATATAATTTTATATTATTTGACCATAAAATGGAATTAAGTATCCATACATGTTATAACATGGATGAACCTTGAAAACCTTATGCTAAGTGAAAGAAGCCAGACACAAAAGACCACATATTTTCAATTTGCATGAAATGTCCATAATAGGCAAATCCATAAAGAAGGTGATTAGTGGTTACCAGGACCTGGGGTAAGGGGTAATGGAGACTGCTAATGGATATTGGGTTTCTTTTTGGAGTGATGGAAACATTTTGGAACTGGATAGCAATGATAGTTGCAAAACTGAATATACCAAAACCCTGGAGTTGCAGCCTTTAAAATGGTGAATTTCATGGTTTGTGAGGTAGGTATATGGAATATCCACACTTTAAGGTAAAGAAACAATGGTTCAAAAATGCTGAGGACTTTATTAGACTAATGGTTCTCAAAATGTGGTTTGCAAATCAGCAGCATCAAAATCACCTGGAAGCTTGTTAGCAATGCACATTCTCAGGTTACTCCCCAGGTCAAAGGAGTCAGAACTTTCGGAGGAGGAGCTCAGCAATCTGCGTTTTAACAAGCTCTGCAGGTAATTCTGATGACACTCAGGATTGAGAGTCACTGGGTTAGTTATAGCTTTAAAGCCTTATTGCTCTCCTGGTCACTAGATGTATAGCCTTTGGCAAGTTTCTTGACCTTTCAGTGCCTCAAATTATTCATCCAGAGAAATCGTTCTTCACAGGGTTATTATGAGGATAAATGTTTAAACACAAGTAACTTGCTTGGAAGAGAGTTTGCCACTCAGTGAGCTGAGTACTCAATAAGAATCAGCTTCTGTTATGTAACAGTACTGAGCTGATATAGGAAACAAATGTAGATCCCCTCACTTGGGGAAACTGAGTCACAGATATACGTTTTCTAGTAGCCACATTAAAAAAAGTAAAAAGAAATGATAAATTAATAACATATTTTATTTAACTCAATGTGTTAAAAATATTAGCATTTCAATATGTAATCAACACAAAGTTTTTGGATAGCTTACACTTTCTTTTTCAAACTGAGCCATCAAAATCCAGTGTGTTTTATACTTAGAGCACGTCTCAATCTGAACTAGCCACATTTCAATACTCAGTAGTTACCCGTGGCTGGTGGCTGGTATACTGGACAACACAGCTCTTACTCAAATGCTATGCTCTTTTCCTTACCTAAAGTTCCTAAAAAAAATTCAGCATGTAGTCTTTGAGGATATTCAAAGAGTGGAATGATGAGGTGGGGACAAGCATAGAGCATCCTTTACTAACATATTCCATCTTAAAAGGTGATGTTGGGTTGCAGATGAGCTTTGAATCCATGTCCTCAATTGCATATTATTACACAGGAATTATCTGGTGAACTGCCTGAGAAGATTTTTTTTTTAAGCTTTAATTCACTTTATTTTTCTTATAGCTGAAGCCTGGGTCCTCTGCATGGAGACTCTGGTGTGGATCTTTACAAGATGGTCAGTAAATTCCTGATAAGGAGACTTGGTGAACACAGTCTCTTTCCAGAGGTCAGGGGTAGGTCTTGGAAATGGCATCAAAAGTGGCCTTGGCAAGGTTGCCCAGGGTGGCAGTGCAGCCCCTCGCTGAGGTATAGCAGTCGTCCATACCGGCCATCATCAGTAGCTTCTTGGGCACAGGGGCTGAGACAATGCCAGTGCCTCGAGGGGCAAGGATGAGGCACACCAGCACAGACCCACAGTGGTCATGGGACAGTGTGGGGCTTGCTGATCTTGTTTCCTGAGTAGCCTCCTTGCACAAGGACAATGGAAAGCTTGGCCACGATGATGGCCCCACAGATGGCAGTGGCTACCTCCTCAGAGCAGTTAACACCCAGACCGATATGTCCATTGTAATCTCTGATAGCAACAAATGCCCTGAACCTGATCAGCTGGCCAGCATGGGTCTGCTTTTGCACAGGTATAATCTTCAATACCTCATCCTTGAGGGATGCCCCCAGGAAAAAGTCAATGATTGATGGGCAGGGAGAAGACAGAGATTTCCTCCAGGGAATTGATCTTCATGTCCTTGACCAGGTAGCCCAGCTTGGTAATGGGGACCCACTCCTTGTCCTCCTTGAGGAGAATCTTACTGGAATAACATAGTAGACTGCAGACCTTTGTGTATTGTTTGTTCTTGTTCATTCTTGTATCCATAGAATCTAGAAAACTTGCTAGGCACATTGCAGGCACTCATCACACTTTTTTTCAATTAATGAATGAACATTGAAAGTGATTTTCTAACTTAACTTTTAATTTTATTACAATTTTTTTTTCAAATATCTGAAAACATCTAATAATTCCTTTCATATTGTCTTTACTTCTCAAAAGCAAAATCCACTTTTTGTCTTCTAAATTGATTTATGCTTTTCCTTATGTTTAAATATTTATCAAGTCCCTAGTAAAGATTAGATTTCAAGAACATGAGCCTGTAACAGAATTGTCAATATTAAGGGTTTATTTTCTGTGACAGAAGACATAGTTCATATATGTGTAAATATCGTACAAAGATCACAAATGCAATTTTGTTTGGATTTTTTTATTGCTGGTCTAAGAATAAATGGAAGCAAATATCCAGAGTTTCAATATTGATGAGTCTTCCTCATTCTCAGTAGCAGTAATTATAGGACATACTTTTACATTAAGGGCCCACATCCCTGGATAATGTTGACATTAGTAAAACTTGCAGACTTAAGTAACCTGCAGAAACACTATTGATATATGGGTGGAATGGTTTCCTAGGAAATTTGATACCTGGAGTGAATTAGTTTCTTACTGAGTTCCTAGAATCCTAGAAGCAAGATATTGTGGGTAGTTAACTCAGATGGAGTAAAAGACAAGGTCGTGTTAACAACCTAGGCTTCCTTGACTCACTCTATGGTTTTCTTTATGCTCACTCCCCTCCAGCCACACTAGCCTCCTTCCCGTTCCTCAGACACACCAGGTTTGCTCTGACTTTCCTCCTATACTTAATGTTCTTCCCCCAAAATTCACCTGGCTACCTCCTTTCACTTCCAGTCTTGCTAAGATGTCTCTCCTCCATGAGTTCTACCCCAGTTGCATTATTAAATACAGTCACCTGCTGGGATTCCACCCCCTGTCCCTCATCTTTTTACCCCACTTAGCACTCATTACTTCTTATGATACACCATCCTGTGTTGTTTATTGTTCATTGTGCTAGAATGTAAGTTTCACAAGAACAGAGATCTTGTCTGTTTTGTTCACTGATGTACCCTACCCTAGAGTAGTGGTTGGCTTACAGCAGGCACTCCACAAATCTTTGTTGAATGAATAGTTCACTCATAGACCAGATTCTTTAATAGATTTCTTTTCCTTTTCACTTTTTAAGCCTGCTCTAGTATTAAGATCAGCTGGAAGGTTTTGCAAGCCTAACTGTGAAGCTGAACTCTCCCAGCCTTCTAGTTGGGCTTGCTCCCTGAAGGGTCCTGTCTCTGGAATTCATTTCTCTGGGCAGGTTGCCAGGAGTCTGAATTTGTCGTCTTTGGTGTATGATGCAAGATTTAGGGTTTTTGTTTTTCTTTTTGGAGGGGCGTGTTTCAATTTTGGCTAACTTTATTGTTTTGTCTGGAGTTTTATTCTTGTGTTGAGTTTTGTTTGTCTGGGTTGATCAAGCAATTTAGCAACTATTCTTCACAGAGCTATGGAATACTAGAAATTAGAGCTGAAAAAGACCTCATGGTTGATCCAGTCCATCCCCCTTGCCATTGAAGTCTTGCTCTGCACAATACAATGTCCACGGCTTTGTTCAATGAGGTTTTAAATGTCCTCAGAGATTCCTTTGGGCACCCACTCAACTAACCTAATACTCTCAACAACTAACAAAAAATCCTAGTGTATGTCTAAACTCTCCCTTTCTATTTTCATTTTATTTCTATGTGTCCAAGATGTCAAGCCTTTTCTCTTGTGGGATTTTATATCTTTCAAAGAAGTGTGGACTTATATTTCTGCTATATCAGTTCTTTAGCCAACTATGCATGCATTCCTACCTTCATTCTCTTCAATTTTGGTTTTGCTTAGTGAATTCTTTCAAACTCCTTACCTTTTTATTTAGTATGTGTAGTTTTACTAGTCATCCATTGAATGACTGTAACATAATGCTTTTCCTTCTGAAACCTTAAGACAAAGCACTGCCATCTACCATATGGAATTGCAAATATATCCAATTTGCTGCCATAATCAACCTAGGGTGTTTTTATTTTATTCATCAGACTATTAAACAAGTTCTATGCAATGCTCTTCCCTTGACTTTAAAATTTTGATGATAATTGTGTAATATCAGACATCTCACTTAAGCCCTTTGTACTTTTGTTTTTCCATCTGCAAAAGGAGAGAATATTGGCTTCAGCCTGCTTTGCTGTAATCTTATGAAAATAAAGATGTTATATTAGGGCTAAAGAGAGATCTTTCAGAGATAAAAACCTTTCACTTCCTAGCTTTCAGAATCACATGGAATAAATTATTGTCAATACTATGAAGTTCAAATGGCACTCTTTTTTTTCTGGTTTATAGTAATTTATGCTAGATCAATGCAGCTCAAACTAATTGTAGTAAAGGGCAGCTTTCAAAAATTTTCAAATGCCATGGACTGATTTTTTCAAAATACAAAATCACAGGGTTCAATGAAATAGGAAGAGTCAGTTTTTATATTTATCTTTTCCCAAATGGGCAATGGTTCATGGACCCTACTTTTAGTAGCCCTAACCATCATTGTCCTCACTTTCAGATAAGAATACTTTATAAATATTTCTCTTATGAAGATTAACATAGTACTTGCTTTTACCTTTCAGCTTGTTTTCTGCTTCACTTGAAAATCAACTTTTAGAAAAAAGAGCCAATTAATCATTTCCCCAAAATATTTGGTTACATGTTTCCCATTTATTTATCTTCACTTTTTTTGAAGTGTAATAATCCCTAATTTATTTCATAAAATCAAATCTGAATGAAAAATGTGTTTATGAAAGAAAAATACATCTCTTGGAGTTTACACCAAGTCAGCATCTTATAGGATAGTCTCTTGGTCACACAATGTCAGTTGCTTCACTGCTCAAACTGTCACTAGTCTCTAGCAATCCTGACCACGGCCAGGGCAACACTGTTGACAGCAGAAAACCACAAGTCCAAGAAGGTAAAAAACAATCTCGCTTATTCCACTTTGTCTGGCACTCTGCCATCAACCTGCACTTTTTGGATTTAAGACGCAGATTATATGTCACCAATAACTGGAGTAGCTATTACATAAGCTGGTTATAAGATGCCATGTGCTTTCAACCGGCATCTTTTATAGTTTGGGCATAACAAAAATTTAGTTTTAGCACTCTTTTCTGAAATAGGCTTCTCTTATTTTTAGTGGGTTTTAATTACTTTGAGAGGGAATTAAATAAAAATATACTGAAATATCATTTCTCCAGGGAATTAAAAAAATAAAGTTTATGGGAAAACATGAAATGTAAGGAAATATTAAATATAGTAAACTGCACAAATGTAACATAAGTTACACATTGGGCTTTTTATGATCTAAAAATCTATTCCAAGAAAAAGAAAAAATGAAACTTGAAGACTTATGAGCTTGTTTCAAAAAATACTAAAAATAAGTTCCAGCTGGTGTGAGAACATGGTAAAGGTATAACATGGTACTAGGGTAAATAATCGCACAGGATGGGTGAGGCATTGGCAGAGGAAAACTTTAAATGCATAACATTTTATACTGCTTTTTAAAGGAATTTTTACAAAAGTAAGAAAGCATATATACACACATCAACAGCAGAGAAAATGTATTGAAACAATATATCAGATATGTTTTCTTTACATAAGAGAAAGCACAAGGCCAATATGGATTAATCACTAATGAATTTAATAAAGTGAACAAATTATTAGCTCCTAAAGCTAGTTATTTTATTTTCTAATGTTTCAATGTGCCAGATGTTTCATAAAAATAGTTTTTATTATTTAAAATGATTTATGAAGCTAGAATGCCCAACTTTTATTTCTGTGTTAAAATTTAAGAGTTAAAAACCGTTAACAAACAGAATTTGCAGTTCAGTTAGCAGTCACTGAATGTGAAAAGAGTTCTTAAAATGCTCCTCTTGAGAGCCATTCTTGTTCCCATAGAAACCAATGTGAGATCCTGGAAAACAAGGTAAGTTCTAAAATAATCACCATTATAAATACCCATTATATAAATGTAAATACAGGCAATTGAAATGATTTAGATGATTTTGAAATTGCATATCATTTCCCAAACCATAATGATTCCTTCAGAGTGGTTCTTGTCTGTCATATAAATACAGCATTTACAAAATTTTTAAAATTCTTATGATTTACTTGTGAGACCATAATCGCCTTTTCAAACAAGACTTCGGCATGCAAATATCGATTTTTGAACATGTATTTTGGTGCAAGATGAGTATTTTGGCTGGGCTTTTCCTTTGGGTAGATTAAGTACTTACCATTATTAGTATTTGGATTTTATATAACCACTTCTTTATTCATTATTAATTGCCCTACAATGAGATCTAGATATTTTAGAGTTATTTTGCAATTATAAGTTTTCACATTTTTATTTATCCAAGCATTTTGTCATGTTAAAAGAACCAAGAAATCTTTTATTGGGATTGTAATTCTTTCCAAAGTCCAGAACCAATCATTGAGTATAGATAATAATGTTAATAAAGATGTGTGAGTTGCTCACAGATATATATCCCTCTAGGAGATAAGCTTCCTAATGTTTAAGGAGCAAGAAAATTTCAGAGGTAAAGTTCCAATAGTAAGAAGCAAGCATTTTAATTTAGTATGGCTGTTGAAGGAGTTCTGGATATGCTACCCCAAAACATGCCACTTTGGTATAGTGATTATTTTGAGATGAAGGCACTTGGAAAACAACAAATGCAGGGAGAGGCTTTCTCTGAACTTCCCTCAGCTTCATAAAAAAAGAGCCTTCAAAAGTAATTCAATTGTCATAAATTCCCTCCCTGGGATTGACTCCTACCATTGGGAGGAGACCAGAAGTCAACACCACAGCCAGACAAACTTTGTCACAAACTATTATATCTCCCATCTATTCTTCTAACGGCCCATTCATTTTCCCTAAAAATAATTTACTGTCCCCTAAGTTGCCTATATCCTCTCCTTCCTCTGTTAAAGATGGCATATAAGTTCTCAAATCTCACCACTTCTTTGAGTATTCACTTTTTTTCCCTCTGTGATGTCCTAATAAACATAATATTAAAAATTAATAAATTACCTTTTCTCCTGTTAATCTACCTGTTGTCAATTCATTTTATAGACTCAGCTATTGAACCTAGTAGAAGAGTGAAAGTCTTTTCTCCCCTACACTGTTAAAGGAGCCACAAGTTATAGACTAGTCATGCAATGTTGTTAGCTGGATCAATGTTCAGAAACTCGGATATTTTCTCTTCCATTTCATCTAACCCTTGCTTCTTAAAACTTAGTGTCCAGAACAGCAATCTGAAAGCTTGTTAAAAATGTAGAATTTCAGGGGCACCTGGGTGGCTCAGTCAGTTAAGCATCCAACTCTTGATTTCGGCTCAGGTCATGATCTCACGGTTTATGAGTTTGAGCCCTGCCTCAGGCTCTGCCCTGACAGTGTGGAGCCTGCTTGGGATTCTCTCTCTCCCTCTCTCTGCTCATGCACTCTCTCTCTCTCTCTCTCTCTCTCTCTCTCCCTCTCAAAATAAATACATAAATAAAACTTAAAAAAATTGTTTTAAAGATGTAGAATTTCAGGCCCTAGGTAGACTGATTCAAAAGCTGCATTTTAATGAGGTCACCAGTGGTCTGAATGCACATTAAAGTTTAGAAACACAGCTAGTCTCAAATATTTGCTCCAAACAAATTTTTGCTTTATTCCAGTTGGACTGATGGGAGCTACTAGGATATAAACTCTGAGAGGGGAGGGACTGTGTCTGCATGTGGCATCTGTCCATCATGTAGGTTTAGAATAAAATCCATAAACAACGTTAAGTAATTTTGAGAAAAGAGAATGAAAAAATATCCCTTTATTTCACAAATGACATATTTTCAAATTTTATCTTTTTAACGTTTTTTTTTTTTTTTTATTTATTTTTGGGACAGAGAGAGACAGAGCATGAACGGGGGAGGGGCAGAGAGAGAGGGAGACACAGAATCGGAAACAGGCTCCAGGCTCCGAGCCATCAGCCCAGAGCCTGACGCGGGGCTCAAACTCACGGACCGCGAGATCGTGACCTGGCTGAAGTCGGACGCTTAACCGACTGCGCCACCCAGGCGCCCCTCAAATTTTATCTTTTTAAAAGGAAATGTTCTTATATTTCATTTTGTTTTTACCCACTCACCACAAATCAAACCATTAAACATATATCATGTGCAAAAATCAACTCAAAGTAAATGGAATATTGAAATGTAAGACCTGAAGTTGTAAAACTCCTAGGAGAAAACATAGGGAAGAGCTTCAAGACATTAGTCTAGGCACTAATTTCTTGGACATGATACCAAAAGCACAAGCAACAAAAGCAAAAATAAACTAGTGGGACTAAATTAAACTAAAAAATTCTGCACAGGGAAATAAACAATCAAGTGAAAAGGCAACTTACAGAATGGGAGAAAATATGTGCAAACTATAATGTAACTAATAAAGGTAATAAAGGGTTAATCTCCAAAATACATATGGAACTCCTACAATTCAATAGCAAACAAACAAACAACCCAATTAAAAAATGGGCAAAGAATTTCAATAGACATTTCTCCAAAGAAAACATACAAATAACTAATAGGTATCTGAAAAGATACTCAACATCCTGAATCATCAAGGAAATGCAAAAAACAAAACAAAACAAAACAAAACAAACAAACAAAAAAAACCCGCAATGAGATATCGCCTCACATTTGTCAGGATGGCTATAATAATAGTAATAATAAAAATAATAACAACAACATATATTGGCAAGGATATGGAGAAACCGTAACCCTTACATACTGTTTTTGGGAACGTAAAATGGTGTAGCCACTATAGAACACAGTATGAAGATTTCCCAAAAATTACGAGTAGAACTACTATATGAACCAGCAATCCCAATTCTGGGAATTTATTCAAAAGAACTGAAATCAGGATCTCAAAATGATATCTGGATTCCCATGTTTACTCTGCAGCATTATTCACAATAGCCAAGATACAGAAACAACCTAAATTCCCATTGACAGATAAATGGATAGAATATTACTCAGCCTTAAAAAAAGAAAGAAATTCTGACATATTAAACAACATGGATGAACCTGGAGGACATTATAATAATAAAATAAGACACTCACAGAAGGACAAATATTGCCCTTACATGATTCCACTTACATGAGGTATATAAAATAGTCAAACTCGTAAAAACAGAAAATAGAAAGGTGATTTCCAGGAGCTGGGAGGAGAGGGCAATGGGGGAATTGCTGTTAAATGGCTATAAAGTTCAGTTATACAAAATGAGTAAGTTCTAGAGATCCTCTGTATAGCATCATGCCTATAGTTAACAGTAATGTATTATGTGTTCAAAAATGTAAGAGGGTAGGGGTACCTGGGTGGCTCTGTTAAGCATTTGACTTTGGCTCAGGTCAGGATCTCACGGTTTGTGGGTTCAAACCCTATGTCAGGCTCTGTGCTGACAGCTCAAAGCCTGGAACCTGCTTTGGATTCTGTCTCTCGCTCTCTCCCTGCCCCTCCCCCACTCACTCTCTGACTCTGTCTCTCTCTCAAAAATAAATAATAAAAATGTAAAAAGGTAGATATATTAAGTGCTCTTACCACAATTTTAAAAAAAATAGATCACAGCAGGGTTTAGAGCTAGCTGCACATCTTCAGAGTCTGACTTCATAATTATAGTTCACTTTTCTTAAAGACCTTAAAGATCTGTTTCAGGGGAAAGTGAATAAAATTTAAAAGTCCAGAAAGAATGAAAATGTGAACATGGAGCTATAGATTTATATGAAATAAGAGATGTTCTATAAACTATATCCCAAACACTTTCTAAATCTCATCCTTTCTACATTTCCCCTGCTTTATTTCCATTGCTGAAAATTACATATGGTTTAGTTTACCCCACCCTTTCAAATTTTCTCCTAACAGAGTTACACCTACATTTACCACAATTTATGTAAACTCTGTTGATGGTGTTGATAGTTGTCTAAATGTTGTGACCTGGTGTGTAGAGAAGGGTCCTAAAAGTGTGCTTACAGATTTAATTTCATCTAGGACCTGTCCCTCGGAGACTGAGAGAAAAGCTGAAACAAATAATTGTGTTCTGGATGTTAGAAAGGGCAGATAAAAAGATAGATAAGACATAGGAAAAGTTCAGTACTTCTTGATGACAAGCATGGATGCTGTTGGAAATAAACTCTTGAGGAGTTTTATGCATTGCTAGAGGGCAGAAATCAGCATTATCATTCTCTTTTCTACTTCAAACTATTACTATTTACTGCCTATTTACCACATGCCTTCTGAGTGTTTTACATGAAATAGTTCATTTAATCCTTGTAACAACCTCACAGGGAAAGTAATTATTCCTCCCATTTCAAATCTAAAAAATTGAGGTCCAAGAGGGAAAGTAATTTTCTAGGGCCCCTCAGCTGGTAAGTAGCAGAGTGTGAGTCGGGTAGAGTGACTCTAGAACCAAAGCTTTTTACATACCCTGAAAGGATGTCTTACAAACTTGATATGTAGACGTGCCTCTTCGGTCTTCATGGCTGGCTAATTAGCTGTGACCCCCTGAAGAAAAAATGAAGGTGCATTTGAAATCATTCCTTCCTCCAGCTATCACTCACTTAGCACTCACCATTTCTTCCTGGATAGAGACAGATACAGAAAGGTCAATCTTGCAGAATCCATTCTGCCTCATTAACTAAATGGTCACTCTATAGCAAACTTAAGGATTCAGGTATTTGTGGTATAACTAAAACTATGTAGATCCCAAACGGAACTTTGAGGGGGGGGGGAGGATTTGCCAGAGACAAATGGAATCATCTACTAAAAAATCTGCTGCTAGCTTGATTTCTTCTGAAGTTAAATATAATCAACCAATTACAGATATGATATGTAAAGGCATAGTTTTGACTATAAACAATGCTTCTCTCTAACATTGTGGAGGGTTTCCTAGCCATACACAGCTAAGTCAACATTAAGATTTTATTTTATTTCTTCATTCTACCTCTTTGCCTTCTGCACTTCTGTCTACATTTACATCTTTGTTATTTTCCTATATATGTGTATGTTCAGCAGTGTAGAAATGGTTCCAGGGGTTCCTGTGTCAACTGTCTGCCTCTCTACACACTGAGATGCTTTTTTTCTTATCCTTTTAAAAGCCCTTAGGAAATACAAATCAAAACCACACTGAGCTACCACCTTACACCAGTGAGGGTGGCTAAAATTAACAACTCAGGGAACAACTGATGCTGGCGAGGATGTGGAGAAACAAATGCAAACTGTTGGTGGGAATGCAAACTGGTGCAGACGCTCTGGAAAACGTGTGGAGGTTCCTCAAAAAATTAAAAATAGAACTACCCTATGACCCAGCAATAGCACTACTAGGAATTTATCCAAAGGATACAGGAGTGTTGATTCATAGGGGCACGTGTACCCCAATGTTTACAGCAGCACTTTCAACAATAGCCAAATTATGGAAAAAGCCTAAATGTCCACCAACTGATGAATGGATAAAGAAGACGTGGTATATATATATATATATATATATATATATATATATATATACACACACAATGGAATACTACTTGGCAATAAGAATGAAATCATGCATTTGCAGCAATGTGGATGGAACTGGAAGGTATTACGCTGAGTGAAATAAGTCAGAGAAGGACAGCTATCATATGTTTTCACTCTATGTGGATCTTGAGAAACTTAACAGAAGACCATGGGGGAAGGGAAGGAGAAAAAAAAAAGTTACAAGCAAGGAGGGAGGGAGGCAAACCATAAGAGACTCTTAAACACAGAGAACAAACTAAGGATTAATGGGGGGAGGTAGGAGAGAGGGGAAAATGGGTGATGGGCCTTGAGGAAGGCACTTGGTGGGATGAGCACTGGGTGTTGCATGTAAGCGATGAACTATAGGAATCTACCCCAAAAACCAAGAGCACACTTTACACACTATATGTTAGCCAATTTGACAGTAAATTATATTCAAAAATAAAATAAAAAGCCCTTAGAATACAATAGGTCCGTCACTTCTTAGCACTGTGACTTTGGCCATATTACAACTTCTCTGTGCCTCAGTTCCCTCAAGTATTAAATGTATTTCATTTGTACTCAATACACAGAAAAGGCTTGGCACGGTGACTGATACAAAGTAAACACTAAATACATGTTAGCTATTGTTAACTTGTGGAGGAACTGACTTCTTCCTTGGAAGGAAGGGAAGGAAACAGAACCCACATTTATAGACTTTTACGGTTGGTATAGAGGGTCTGAGATATTTAAAATTTAAGTCCCTTATTTAATAAGAGCTAACATGTATTTATCAATTATCACATGCCAGGTATTGTGCTATGCCCATTATATATATCTATAATGTACATGTATATCTATATAGAGATAGATACAGTCATTTAATCTTTGTTATCTCTTCAAATCACTAAAATATATTTTGGAGAAATTAAGCAATTTGCCTAAACCCCCTATTTAGTAGGAAATGAGCCTAGATTTATATGCTGGTTCATCAAATATGTATTCTTATGCACTTAAGTCAGCAAAGCAATAATGTCTCTTACACTTTAATAGCTATCATTTTCCAGAGTTTTTCCATGTGCCATGACCATTTAAGTGAGAAGTTGCTCATTGTGGAATGTGCCACATGATTAAAATAAGTTTTCTCAGTGGTTCCAACATTCTGGACTTAACAGATCAAAAATTGAAAAAAAATTTTTTTAATTTTTTTTAACGTTTATTTATTTTTGAGACAGGGAGAGACAGCATGAATGGGGGAGGGTCACAGAGAGAGGGAGACACAGAATCTGAAACAGGCTCCAGGCTCTGAGCTGTCAGCACAGAGCCTGACGCGGGGCTCGAACTCACGGACCGCGAGATCATGACCTGAGCGGAAGTTGGACGCCTAACCGACTGAGCCACCCAGGCGCCCCTCAAAAATTGAAAATTTAACATAAAATTGTTATTTGTAAATTATTCCTTTACATTAAATATATTCAGCTTTAGGGGGGGAATCACTATATTGCTATTGATTTTTTCTTTTTCTAAGAATTCATACAAACATCAATTATATATCAAATAAATTAAATAATACACATAGGAGTTAGAATTTGGGACCCCTGACTTCTTGGCCAAATTTTTAATAACATTTACAAAAATTCAGATATACTTCACATACCATAAACTTTATCATTTTGAAGTGTACACTCAGTAGTTTTTAGTACATTCACTATGTTTTGCAACCATCATCACTATCTAGTTTCAGAATATTTTATTACCCCACAAACCCTATATCTATTAGCAGTTTGTCCCAAATTCTGCCCTTCCCCATCTCCAGGTAGCTGTTAATCTTTCTGTCTCTATGAATATGTCCTAAGGCAAATCTTTTATCTCTGCACAAAAATGGCAATCTCAGACCTGTGATTTTTTATTCCTTGCTGCCTAAATCAAACTGCCTGCCCAAAGCTTTACCTTGGTATGTTGTTCCCAGTGGCATATGTAATATATATGATAGAAGGCATGAGAGTGTGAAATTCTAAGATAGCTCATCAAGGTTAGCAAATGCTGCCATATGCATGGATTTTATTTTATTTCATTTATTTATTTTTGAGAGAGAGAGAGAGATGGAGGCAGAGAGAGAGAGAGAGAGAGAATCCCAAGCAGGCTGCATGCTGTCAGCAGAGCCTGACCCAGGGCTCAAACCCATGAACTGTGAGATCATGACCTGAGCCAGTATCAAGAATTGAATGCTTAACCGGCTGAGCCACCCAGGCGTCCCAGTATGGATTTTAGTATGAAGAAATATACTACATTCTTTCTACATTTCCACTGTCTACATTTACTTACAGTTTTAGTTTACTTCCAATTTACTTCCAATTTTAGATTTTCCTCATCTTTTCTCTTCTTTCTCTTCTTATGGCATCTATTTATATAATATGTCAAATTACATACACTTTGAACTTGAGGACTGCTAATGTTTTTAGTAATGAATAGAAATCAAAATAGTATTATAATACTCATCTTATTTTTCCTTTAATTTATATCTAATTGTAGGATCCCAAATTCTAGTCCAAATTTGTGCTATATTTAGTTGATCTGTACACCCATACACTCTGTTCATTTCTCAGATAATTTCCTTTTAAGGTAGACATTCAAACGTATTGCTATGTTCCACTGTGATTTATCTGTTTACATGTCTCTGAACTCCTGGAGGGTAAGGACTTTGTCTATACACCTTTGATTTCCAGTATAATGCCTGGTGCATGACATAAACTATTGTTGTTGAATGAAGGAATAGGATTTAAATATACAAACATTGTATCAAAATTTATAACACTCAATTACATGTTATATTACATAATGTCCATCTAGAATATTACATACCCATGTAACAGATCTATATAGTTCACAGCTACATTAAAAAGTTTTTAATATTTGAAAAATTCAAAATGATACATTTTGAACACCATAAAATGTTACATGTATCGAATTTTACATAGTATTATGTTATAATAACCTGTAAACTAGTTATTACACACACAGAAACACACTGTTTAACACAGTATTCACTGCGTAATTTTAAGATGGAGGCACTGAATAATGTAAAAGTTTGTGGAGATTAAAGTCAGGTAAACAAACCTGTATTTGGATTGTCTAGCACTGCCTTACTGATTTTGCCTATTTCTTTCTGAACCTGAATTTTCTGTGACTGGAAATATCTAATATCAAACCTCTTAGGGAATTGGTTTAAGGATGGAGCTAATCCATATTAAGGGCCTGACCTTTAGCCCTTCAGGAATTTTAGCGGCCACTTTATCCCTCAGACGTGAACTAAGTAAAGGTGTTTAATTTTTTAACACGAGTCTCTCTTCCAGTGAGGAAAACCTACCCGGACGCCAAATTTGTCAATTCAGAGAGTCCAGATAAAACGGTAAATGCTCAAAATAATCCGCCTCTAACTCTGACGGACTGCTAAACCCGCAGGTAGCGCTGGGCGGACTTCCAGTATCCCAGCATTCCGCGCGCCGCTCCCGTTACTCTTCTATCCCGTCTCTATGGTAGAGCCGGTCTCAGAGGCGGCAGTGGTGTTGGCGACTTCGGTGAAGAAAAGTGAGAGTTCCAACTTTGCTCTTGGCCCGGGAGGGTTTTGGCGCGGAGCGTTGTCATGTCAGAGAAAAAGCAGCCAGTAGATTTGGGTCTCTTGGAGGAGGACGACGAGTTCGAGGAGTTCCCTGCGGAAGGTAACTGGCTGGGCCCGGGCCTCTGGGCCGCGCGGACGGTGACTCAGGCCTCCGGGTAGAGTCGGCGCGCTGGGCACGCCGGGCGCTTGGGCTCGGCCTCGAGGCGCCCACGGGAAGTCTGGACCCCTGCGGCCGGCTCTGTCGAAGCTGTGCACGCGCTACCCTCCGTGAGAGCTGCTTCGGGTTCGGAGTGTCACGGTGGGCCTCACCGGTGAGCGTCACCGGTGAGGCTGAATGCCTTCTGCTTCCTCTTTGGGAGGAGCCACGGTGACCTGGGTTAGCGCCGTGTCTGGGATGGTTGGTCCTTCTGCTCTTCAGTCGGGTGACTCGCCACCTCGTTCCTGTCTGTATAAATCTCTTTGCTCTTTATTTTCTCGCAGTGTAGCAGCCTGCCTTTGTCCTTAGACAAGCCAGAATTAAATTGTTGTTCCCGGTTAGGCCAATTTTGCTTACTTTTAGGACTTTAGAAGTGAAGGCTGCGAAGAAGGATGGGAGGATCACGTGTTGGGTAATACACGTTATTGCCTTATCCTTGTTCCTTATTTTGGATCACTTCAAGCTAACAAGTTGAAGGGTCTGTAAGACCCTAAAACGTGTACGTTTTTATTAGTTTAATGGTTACTAAGACAAACTGTAGGTTTTTCATTGTAAATAATAGCAAATAGCTAACATTTATTGGGTGGTTACTTGTCTAAGTGCTTTGCTTGTATTAGTTCATTTTCATAGTTCTGGCAATTATTAGGTACTGGTGCTACCATTTTTCAGATAAAGAAATTGAAGTTTGGAACTATTTAAAGAAACTTGTCCAATGCCATAGCTGGCTAGAAATGATGGACACCTGGCCCAGTTGACTCCAGCGCTCTTAAATCTTTTGATGTACTGCTTCTGTTTATTTAGTAGATCGTTGTTACCAGGTGGGTTTTCAGAATTATTTGCTTAATCGGCTGGTTATGTATAGGATAAATGCTTGTAAGAAAAGACTACTGTTGGGTAGCCTTTCTGAAGGTGATGGGAAGAGAATTGGTTAATGGTGTACAAATCTGTTAAGCAGTTACTGCTTCACTAAAGTTGTGTTTAATTGTACCCCATCGTGATTCTATTGTGCATAAAACCGCATAGCTCGAACATTTGTTTTTTTATTTATGATGTACTCTATTATTTTCCTTACAGAAGAAGACATTAGTGTGCATAGGACATAAACTAACCCAAGTCACATTTCAATTATGGGATTCATTATATATTGAGGGGATTGTTTTGTTTTTGTTTTGATAGTGGATTTATCTGTCCAGACATGTTTTCTGTACCTCACTTTAGTGTTGGTTCATAATCTAACATAGAGCCATACAGTAACAAAAAACTCGCTTATTGAGGACAGGATCCACTTTTTACTCAAACTTCATATTTCAAATAGTATTTATCCATTGTTTATCACATACAAGGTAGAATGTTAGGCATTTTATTTACATTTTATAGTCTAATTATCACCATATCTGGGAGGAAACTGTGGCTTAGATTTAAAAAGTTTCCATTAAGTAGCCAAGCCAGAATCTGAAAGGTCTAAGTGACTCCCTAACACAAGCTTTTATTTTTACCTTTAGCAAAGTACGTGTCACATAGTAGGTGGTTAATAAATATTTCTTGAATGAATGAAGTTGAGAATTTACTACATTGCAAGCTCTAGAGATAACTGTGTACCTAATGATACACATGATTTTTCTCAGCAACTTTCATCAATTTTGCAGAATATGTAGTTTTTTCTTATTCTAAGTTTATGTTGTGTGAGCAGCAATTTGTTCAGTTTGGTAGTTACATAGTAAAAAGTCTCATTGAGAGGAAAAGCAGAGAATGTTTTTGTTTTTGAAGAGGAAGGCCTCTCACAACAGACTAATTTATTAGCATTAAGTAACTCACCATTTATTGGTCACCTTATAGAATATTTGCTGTCTTCAGGTTTGAATGTGTAGAACCTAATTCATTTAGGAATTTTTCCATTTAGAATGAGAAATAACATTGCAATGCCATTGTTCTGTTCAGTTTTCTATGTTTCTCTTGTTTATAATTTAGACAGGTTTTCTTTTCATGTTAATTTGAATTGAGATTTTGCTGGATACAAAATTACCCCACTAGGTGAAATCAATCAATATTTACTAATAAAAACTGCCCTTTAAAAAACAAAACTAAAAGAAAGAAAAACTTGGAGAAATATCATCAAAGAATTATTTCTCTTTTGAAACTATGTGTGTGTGTGGCGGGGGGGAAGGGGGCACTTAGCCATGGTTTAATCTCCATTGCTGCTTAGTGTGATCCATGCAGTTTTGGCATTACCTGGCAGCTTATTAGAAATGCAGCATCTCCGGGCACCTGGGTGGCTCAGTCAGTTAAGTGTCCAACTTCAGCTCTGGTCATGATCTCACTGCTTGTGGGTTGGAGCCCTGCATCTGGCTCTGTGCTGACAGCTCAGAGCCTGGAGCCTGTTTCAGATTCTGTGTCTCCCTCTCTTTCTGCCCCTCCCCCACGCACTCTCTGTCTCTCAAAAATAAATAAATGTTAAAAAAAGAAAAAAAAGTGCAGCATCTCAGTCTAGAACTACTGAATTGGTTTAGACTTTTGCAGTCTAAATCTTCCTAAAAGATTTGTGTATGCATTTAAAGTTGGAGAAACACCCAAATGGCCTATTTTGAATATTTTAGTATTTAAGTTTTCAGTTCAACTATTATAATAGTCCACTTCTCAAGTTCTCTGCCTTTTTTTGGAAATTGTCTTTCTTGTGATTGTCCTTACAGTAAATGTACCATTGACAAACTCACTAACAGATACAACTTAAAATGGCCTGTAATCATCTTTTCTATGTATAGGAGGTCTGATTTTCAGGGGCCTCGTTTCCTGTCTGATCCAGAAAGTGGATGATAACCATTGTCTAGGGCAGAGACTGGTACATGAAAGCCATTACTGATATTTGACTGGTTTGACTAATGGATTTTCCATCTTTTTGGGGAGTGTTGTTGGCTACATCTCATCCTGGATAAGAACTTGTTTGGTAGAGTGTCATTCAGTCATTTTAAGAAAGGGGAATTTCTATTTTAAAAAGGAAACTAAGATAATATGTTTTCATGGAGGGCTCTTTGTTTCTTCTGAACAGTTTTTCAATGTGAGGTATAGCTGTGGGAGGAGGAGGGTAAGGGTGGTTCTCTGAAGGTACAAAGGAACAATTGCTTTTTTTTTTTTTTTTAACTTTTTACTTTTTAGTCTGTAGATCTGTGTTACATTGGCAGTTCACAGTTATTCTAATTGATGGGTGTGTAATCTGGTCCTTAAGCAAAAACCGTTTAAAAATCCTGTTTAGGGGGCCCCTGGTAGCTGGGTCTGTTAAGCCTCTGACTTCTGCTCAGGTCAAAATCTCAAGGTTTGTGAGTTTGAGCCCCATATCCGGCTCTGTGCTGACAGCTCAGAGCCTGGAGCCTGCTTTGGAATCTGTCACTCCCTCTCTGTCTGCCCCTCCCTCCCTCCCTCTCCCTCTCTCACTCTCTCTCTTTCTCAAAAAATAAATGTTAAAAAAAATTTTTTTTAATCTTGTTTAGGATCTTTGTGAAATGCATTCTGCAACTTTTTGACTGTTTAAACTGAGAATAGGCATATATTAAGAATTTCAACATACTGGGTGTGATTGATTATAATTAATTTTGAAGGCTTTGGCATGGTTAGAATTTTAGAACTGGAAAACAACTTAAAGTCTAGAGAAGATAAAACTTGTCAACCTTATACAGCTAGGTTGGTGGTAGTAGAGCAGGATCTAAAACTGAAATACTTTATAATTTATTTGAAACTTCAAACAATTTTTCATACCAGATATTGAAAGGGTATTAAAAATATTTTCATTAATCTCCTCCCTCTGACAATTTGAAGTGGGTGAGAGTAAAAGTGGGAAGAACAAGTGGGCCTTTAGGCTCTTTTATTCTCTTCTTTCTGTGCCAGAATTGAGAGGGTTTTTTTTTTCTTTTTTTGAGGAAATAACTTTTTAGAATATTTAAAAGGAAACTGAGTTTCCTCCAGAAGCAATGATATTTACAAGAAAATTCTGTTAAATACTAAGTATTCTGTAATTTTTCTACAATCAGTGAAACTGCTCTATTATTTGATAAAATCAAGAGCAGTATACTACCTAACTTCCTACCCTCCTTGAGAAATTGCTGACGAAGAGACTGTTATTGATGATGGTCCCCTCTGGAATAACTGAGGTACTTCACCTAACAAAGTAGAACATCTTATAGTGGTTCTTATCCAGGGAAATATTTTTGGATGTCACATTCACTTGACAGATGCAAATGTGAAATCATGATCATGACCAGAATTTAGGGGTAGAGATGAAGGATTTTAAAATGCTTGTTGTGCATAGACCAGTCCTGCACAAGAAGAATTGTCCTATGAATAATGCCAGTGAGGGGCACCTGGGTGGCTCAGTCGGTTAAGTGTCCAACTTCTGCCTGGGTCATGATCTTACAGTTTGCGAGTTTGAGCCCGGCATCAGGCTCTGCACTGACAGCTCAGAGCCTGGAGCCTGCTTTGGATTCTGTCTCCCTCTCTCTCTACCCCTCCCCTGCTCATGCTCTGTCTGTCAGAAATAAATAAATGTTAATAATGCCACTGAAAAATATTTACATGAACATTGGATACCAACTGGACTAAACCAGCGATAGGATTCCTTAGAATCTTTAAAAAAATTTTTTAATGTTCATTTATTTTTGAAAGAGAGAGAGAGAGAGAGAACCCAGAAGGGCAGAGAGAGATGGAGACACAGAATCCGAAGCAGGCTCCAGGCTATGTGCTGCCTCACGAGCCATTGGATCATGACCTGAGCTGAAGTTGGATGCTCAACTGACTGAGCCACCCAGGTGCCCCCTTAGAATCTTAAATGTAAAGGTAGATAGAACTGATACTATGTCAGATAATACACTAGTCAGTTAACTAGTGCCAAAGGGGCTCTGCTATTTTCAGTTATTAAATGTAATATAATGGACCTGTAAATAATACCATCACACATTTAAATTATTTACATGGTGGTAGCAAGAAATAGAGAAATCACTCCCTCTCTCTGTGCCCTTCCCCCGACTCGCACTCAGTCTCTGTCTCTGTCTCTCTCTCTCTCTCTCTCTCTCTCAAAAATAAATAAACATAATAATAAAAAAAATTTTTAAAAAGGGGCGCCTGGGTGGCTCAGTCGGTTAAGCGTCCAACTTCGACTCAGGTCCTGATCTCACACTCATGGGTTCAAGCGCCGCGTTGGGCTCTGTGCTGACAGCTCAGAGCCTGGAGCCTTCCTTCAGATTCTGGGTCTCCCTCTCTCTCTGCCCCTCCCCCACTCTCACTCTGTGTGTGTGTCTCTCTCTCAAAATTAAACATAGTAAAAAAAATTAAAATAGAGATACAATTTTTATTAAAAATTAAGAAAAAAGATAAATACAATGAATGGCGGAGAGCCTGTTGAGTGTCCATTCATGGTAATCATATGCAAGAAGAAAGTTTTTGAATCCTGAGATGGAAAAAGCACAATGAATCTAAGATCAGACCTAGGTTCAGAATCCGTCTTTCATCAACTTTTTTTAGCTTGTCAACTCATGCTGGTTACTTAACTTCTTTAAAATACTTTTATAGTATAATATATAGCATAAAAGGGCATAAATTAAAAAATAAAAGCACTGTTTCTCCCTGCCTTTCCCCCAAAACATTTGTTATGCTCCAGGGTAGCCACTGTTAAATGTTTTTTTTTTTTAGTATCCTTCCAGAAATTATGTATATATTGTGTGTTTTTATATATTTTAAAAATACAGAGGACTATATTATATATACTATTTTTCATTCTAGAGCAGTTCTCATTCTCAGTTGGTCTTTGACTTTCATGATTTTGACACTTTTGAAGTTTACAGGCCAGTTATTTTGTAGGATGTTCCTCAACTTGGGTTTGTCTCATGTTTCCACTTGATTAGATTCAGGTTCTACACCTTGGCAGGGATATCATAGTTGTGATTCTGTGTTCTCATTGCATCCTATCAGGTGGAACATGATTCACATTTGTTCCATTACTAATGATGTTCACTTTGATCACTTTTCTAAGGTAGTGTCTGTGAGACTTTTCCAACATGGCTCATTTTCCCTTTGTAATTAATAGACATTTTGTGAAACTACAGAAATACAATATTCATTAGCAAACTTTCAATTTATTCACTTGGTTATGTATATCCGTACAAACTCATGGATTCTCATTTAATGGGTTATGATTTTTTGCTATTGTCTATTTCAATCCTCAAATTGTCCTATCTTTGAACATGGAAAACCCCTTCATACTGTCTTCTGTGACCTTTTGACATATCACCATCATTCTTTGTGTGTTTTCAAGCATTCTGACACAAAAAGGTTCCCCTCCTCTAATCCTGGAATTAGCCATTTCTCCAAGGCTCATTTCTTTTAGTGGAGAATGATATTCAGAAGGCAAGATCTTAACTCCAGTTGTGGTCATTGCTTTGGGGAATGGAAGGAACTAGGAAATACACAAATGTGTGTATACATATATACACTTTTACATTTGTGTATGTGTGTATATAAAATCATGAGTTCACACGGTATCTCCATTTACATTTCAACACTACGGAGTTCATTCTCATTGATTTCCATATTTGTAACTCCCTTCCCAAACAGTGAGAAACCTGGCTTTCTTATCTTAAATATATCTTGTATTTGTTATCCTCTTCCCTAGCCAATTTTTGTTGCCTTCTCTGCCCACAGATACCTTCCTTTTGTCACTTGGGCTTCAGCATTTTTTGCCAGGCCACCCACTTCCCTCCTAACTTCAGCACTGTATGACTTCTTCACCCTGTTCAGGTCTGACACACCAGTCACGTTGTGCTGCCTCTCTATAGGAATGCCCTCTTGGCTCTCCTTTGGGCACTGACACCTTACCTGAGATGAGGTGCATTTCAAATTTTGACATACATCTTCACATTGCCTTTTAGAATGGATATACCAATTAATATTTCTATCTACAGTTTCCCTTTTCCCTTGTAAGGTTGCCTACACTCCACATTAAGCGTTTTAGTCATTGTGAACATGAAATGAAAATGGATGAAAAATGAAATCTCATCATTTTGATTTGTATTCATTTGAGTGATATTGACCATTATGTTTTTCCTTAAACTGTTACCATCTTAATCCTAAATTTCTTTATATGTAATTTGTGGATAATAGAGTCATATAAGTACTGCATGAATATGTTAATCTATTCAAACTACCATAGCAAAATATTGTAGACTAGGTGGCTTAAACAATGGAAATCTATTTTCTCACAGTTCTGGATTCTGGGAAGTCCAAGGTCAAGGTGATGGCTGATTCAGTTACTGGTGAGGACTTTCATTTTGGCTTGCAGACTGCTGGCTTCTCATTGTGTCCTCACAAGGTGGAGAGAGAGAAAGGAAGCTCTGTAGTGTCTCTCCCTGTAATGGCACTAATCACATTATGAGGACTACACCTTCGTGACCTCATACAACCCTAATTACCTTCCAAAGATCCCATCTCCAAATACCATTACATTGGAGGTTAGGGCTTCAACATAAGTATTCTGAAGATGGGGAAAGGAGACACAAACATTCAGTTCATACCAGTGATAAATGTAGAATGCATAGGACAGAGTTTGGCACAAAGTGGTACTTACTCAATAAACATTAGTCCTCTTTCTTTTCTTCCCTCAGATCTTCTTGGGGAATTGGATTGAATATTTGGTATTTACTTAGAATTTGAATTGTTTTTGACATTTTATTTGTAATTTTAGGTATATCCAAAATTAAGCTTGTTTATTATTTAAAAATTGATTTATTGTTCAGTATTAAAAACTTATAATATTGCTAATTTTCTTTCCAAAAGTATGTTAAAAATAGTTTTATTATTCATATAGAATATAAAAATATTTATAAAACAATAGCATATATTGTTTAAGGATGCATACAGATGTATAAGAGGTATAAAGAAACACAGGGGAGTGAAAAACCCCCAAATCAAAATACTAGTGTTTCGCACGGGATAGTGAGAGGTGTGCCTCAGGGATATTAAACAGTAAAACTTACTTTGAAAGCTATCTGATTAGCTGTTTCACTGATTTTATAGAATGAACAAGCAATAAGCAATTGCGACTTCGGTATTTAACCTTATTACTGGTTTGTTGTTAAATATTTCTCATTGAAAGATGTGATGAATTGTTGAAAACACTGAGGGGAAAATAAAAGTTTTGAAAGCTATATTTACACTCTTTTTCTGAAGTATTAAAAATTCACCAAATATTTTTTTTTCCTGTTTTGTGTTGTGTTGTATATGTAACTATTTGGTAGAAATGGTATTGTCTTTATTATGGAACATATTTTTCTTACTTTCTTTACCCCTCAAGTTGATGTGAAGTGATTAGCACCCAATAAATGATTTATTCATTCAATATATGCTTGTTGAGTGCTTCCTATAAATCTGGCACTGAATGGTGCAGAAAGAATGATGTTAGCTGCCATTTATCAGTGGTAAGTGCTGTATATACATAGTTTTATTTAATCCTCATAGAAGCCTTTTGAAGGTTTTATGCTTGGGGCTCAGCAAAATTCAGTAGCTTACCAGGTCACAGTTAACTAGAGGCTGCACTGAGGCAAATTTGACTCCTTAGTTAGATACATGTCTTTGAACTTAGAAATATCAATGCCCAGGGAGATAGGGCACAGTGATTTTCATAGTCAGCTTGAGCTTTTTAGTATTGTAGAGGTGCTTATCCTGGGAGGTGGGGCTCCAAGCTTTTCCTTCTCCATCTCCAGTTAAACCAGAGCAACTTTACTTTTGCCTATCATTATCTTTTGGGCTTCTTCTGGGTGAGATTTTATTGAGTTTCCTTCCAGTGGTGGGGCAGGGAATTAGACAATGTGGTAGTAAAGTGTAATAGCAGCTAAAAAGAAGGGAAAATTATTTCCAGTTCTGTACAACGTGAGATAGCGACATTTGAACAGAGTTTTCAAAAAATAGAAATGTAGAAAAAGGGTTTCCAAAGATAGAAATGTAGAACAGTGGTTTCCAAAAGAAGGGGAAAAGAGTAGATACTTGGAGGTAGAAAAATAATGTGTATGTGTTTTTAATTTGTCTGTGAAATAGTGATTGCAATTGCAGGTAGTTTGGGGCCTAATACTGGAAGGCTTTAAGCCAAATGGCCAGTTTGGACTTTATCCTTAGATACATGAAAAGACAGTTTTTTTGTTTTTTTGGGGTTTTTTTTTTTGGTTTGATGTATGTGAACTTCCTTTACGCAGTAGGCAGTTTAGGAAAAATCAACCCAGCAGAATTAATTTGAAAAGATAGAAAAGAGTCAAGGAAGCTGATTAGCAAGTTGTTAAAATAGCTTAGCTGAGGACTAAGGGCCTGAAATAGGTTGTTATTAGGAAAGAAGTGAAGAGAGTGATGCAAGAATAGCAAGTGAGCTTTTTGGCAACTGGTTTGACAAGGACTGTTGGGAATAGGAGGAAATCGGAGATTGTGATTTTGCATTTGTGTGTCTAGTGGAAGACAGGTGGTGGGGTTCACATCTTAATAATATGGAGGATTAGAATGAGGGAATTGAGACGTTTTGGGCATGAGGGCTTGCAAAAAATGAGAATAATGGCTTTTGAGAATTCTGTAAACGTAAGAGACAAACACTAAGCACTAACAAAGAAACAGAGTCAGCATGACTTTGTAGTGGAATCATTCTCCCAGAGGTGTGTATTTTCAGATTAACTGATGAAAAGAATTGTGTCTGAATTTCCTTTTTTTTTTTTTTTAATGTAAGAAAAATTATAGAGGTGCCTGGGTGGCTCAGTTGGTAGAGCGTCCCACTTTGGCTCAGGTCATTAACTCATGGTTCGTGAGTTCCAGCCCCACATCGGGCTCTGTGCTGACAGCTCAGAGCCTGGAGCCTGCTTTGGATTCTCTGTCTCCCTCACTCTGTTCCTTTCCTGATCACACTTTGTCTCACTGTCTCTCTCTCAAAAATAATTAAGAAAAATAAATAAATAAATAAATAAATAAATGTAAGAAAAATTATAAATGGTTATGTAAGTTATTTTGAGCCTCTCTTTGAGCTCAAATAACTGCTGACCACAGATAACTGAAAGCTCATGAGTAATCTGGTAGCAGCATCATTTATGACTTGCTTTTCACTGTTTGGTCTGAAGTTCCTCACTGACATTTTTGGTCCTTGTTGGAGAAAATACAGTAGTATTATGGTTCTCTCCTAGGTACTAATTTTTTAGCCACTGAATAGACATTAGATCTGTAGGGTATAGTTGTTTTTGTATCATGATAACCTATAGAACTTTTTTTAAGTTTTAATCTATTTTATACAGTTTAAGCAGGAACACATGTATTTCAAAATGACTAGATTTAGTGTAGCTTCATTCTCATATTCATAAACATAATGATGTTACTGTTGTCATTTACACTTAACCTATGATGGTGAGTATACAATTAAGAATTTTTCAAACTTTCATCTGTTTTTTAAAATATTTTTCTTCATGTAATGTTCTGTATATAGATGCACATTTTTTATTTGAAGAAACTTTATTGAAGATTAGTTTGTTTATAATCAGAGGAGTTTTACTATTAAGGAATGAATGAGAATTTGATCTTCCTGAAAATCGTTAATAGGGCATTTGCAGGGACCCTGGGTGGCTCAGCCAGGTTGAGCTCCTGACTCTTGGTTTTGGCTCAAGTCGTGATCTTACAGTTCATGAAATCGAGCCCACGTGGGGGCTATAAGCATAGAGCCTGCTTGGGATTCTCTTTCTCTCTCTCTCTCTCTCTCTCTCCCCCCGCCCCCTTGCTTGTCCTCTCTTTGTCTCCCAAAACAAATAAACTTAAAAAGGAAGAATAGGGCATTTGCGACACTATTTGCTGTGAATGTAATTTCTTCTTTACTTTTCTTCAAGGAAGTATATTTCATACTTTTAAGAAATTTTAGAATGTTTATTGAAGAGTAGGGAGAGTAATTTCAAAAATAATTGAGAGAAAACCCTTTTCCATGTCAAGGTGATACTTAGACTAAGTTATGTGGGATCTTTGATAGTTCAGATTTGTGAAATTTAAAGCTAGTCACAGATGTAATTCTCACTGGCAAATGTGAACAAAGCCAAATTTGGGGGCAAAGTCTTAAATAATGTAGAATTCCTAGAAACTTATGTATTAGGCATCTGTTATTGGTTATTTCCAATTCTGACTTCTTAAAATATGGTAATTTTTTTTTTTACCATTACACATCTGGAGGCCTGCACACTGAAGTAAACACAGCTGTGGTTATTTAAACAATTAATCACAATCCTGGAAATGCATTTCATGTTGAAGATAAAGTGTGTATACTTTATAAAGTCATCTACATATTGAAGGAAAGCATTAGATATGAATCAGGTATCCTTTGATTTTATTATTTTGCCCTTTTCAAAAATGGTGTTTTGGAGTTAAGTCTTTAAAAAGGAGTGATTGAATAAAATTGCATAGTTATCAATGTAGAGTTATAATTGAAAATTAAAACACAAATCAGGGATATATTACACGAAATGTCAAATACCATAGATTATAACAATCATGGCTTTTTAATTTACACATTCATTTAGTATGAGCTTGCATACATTGTAATTTACATATATTGTAACATATGTACAGTATAGGGAATTTATAAGTGTTGGAAATAATATTTGGGTGCATTACACCTTATCACTTAAAATTTTTAAATAATATTTTTTAAGTTTATTCACTTACAGAGCATGCACAAGTAGGGGAGGGGCAGAAAGAGAGAGGGAGAGAGAATCCCAAGCAGGCTTTGCACCATCAGCACAAAGCCCAGTGTGGGACTTGAACTCACGAACAGTTCAAGGCACCCCTAAACTTTTTATATAATATGTTCAGTACATTCTTTGTTAATAAAATATTTTAAAGATTTTAAAGAATCTCAAATAAATTATGGATTCTGGTTTGTCAATGTGAATGAACACATACTTCTTAATGGTGCTCTTGTTAATAATTTAAAATGCTTAGTAATAAGTTGTAATTCAAGAGGTTATTTATTGTCTTAGATTCTTTACCTGTGATAGTCAGAAGGCTAGTATGTTCAGGGCATTTCACTCCCAGGATAAGGCATTAAGGTTAAAGAGTAATACATTGAAATTCATATGATGATTAGTGAAGAATTTAAACAGCTTTCCCACTTTTTCTATCCTTGTATACTCAAAAGTGTCAATTATAAAGTGCTGTATAATACTACTAAAGAAATACAGAGTTATCATTATGAACCTTTTTGTGTGTTCTCTGTAAAATTTTGCTCACAGTACTGTCCCACTGCACCCTCATGAGCACCTTTCTTTCTCTTGGGACTTTATTTCTACCTTCCTTTTCCTGTCCTTGCTACATTGCAGTTTAATAATATAGTTGTATGTGATTTTTTTTATACTGGAAAGCCTTAGTAATTAGCACAAAACAAGAAGCATAAAATCCTGAGCTGTCCACAGCTCTAATAGCTAATACTATTAGATAGCTACAGAGCTATAGGTTACAGTAAGACTGGAGGGAATGTGGAGGAAATAGCATTATAGTCATTGTTTACTTGCTATAAAAGGGATTGTGGATTTAGTTGTCCCCATACAAGTTCAATATACAAGAATACACATTTTGGGAAAGTTAAATTTGAGATTATTTGAAGTGCTTTATTCAGCTTTAATCTTAAACATTAAAACCATTCAGTATCTGAGAGAAATAGATCTACTGTTTGAAATGAAGCTCCTTAATTTACAGTTTGATCTTAGCTGCACCCAGTACCACCCTTACTTAATGTTTCTCTCATGTACTTAACATTGCCATTTCTGTCCCCTTATTTGTTCCTTAGAATAGCTTATTCTTTCTGAAATTTCTCTTATTATAATGTATATAGTAAATAGTTCATTATTGATTGAGATGGCAATATGAGAGTTAACAGTACTGTTTTATCCAAATAGCTAATGATCAACTCTTGACTTAACTAAGTCACTTGTCTAGTCTATGAAGGTACAAAAATGTTATTCTTTCAGTTTCTTTTAACTTTGGGAGTATATAGATATATAAAAATGGGTTGCAGTAGCTTTCTGATTACACTTCTATAGACTAAGGGAAATCCTTAATGTGATTCCTTATTTTTTTTTAACTATCTTTACTCTCATTATAAAGTATAGCTAGTTTCACAAACAGAATAAAAATTTTCAGCATGAGCTTCAAGTTACCATAAGAAAGGAGAAAATGTAAGGCTGTCTCTAGCCCAGTCAAAATTGAGATGTAATTAATACTACTATTAAATATTACTGTTGTTAATGACCTCAGAGAATAGTGTAGGATTTGAATTTAGGTAATTACAGTATTTTCTGTTTCAGAATAATATTGCTAAGGGATATAAGAAGATTTACATGGGTAAAAATACTTCTGATTATTGAGAGTTTTTATTAATGAATATACATTCACTGATTTATATCCAGTGATTAAAGTTGGGTATACATTGTGTGTGTGTGTGTGTGTGTGTGTGTGTGTGTGTGTGTTTTAAGTAAGCTCTATGTGCAACGTGGAGCTTGAACTCATGACTCCAAGATCAAGAATCGCATGCTCTACCAACTGAGCCAGCCAGGTGCCCCTAAAGTTTGGTATATATTTGAGCTTCCTAGCAACCTGAAATAAATTGCCTAAGAGAAACTTTTTCATCTTTTCAGGTACTGGGATCTTAAATTTCCCATGATCTCTTTTTGAGGAGCATTGAATGAGGTGATCGCTATTCTCAAAAGAATTTATAATAAATGAGAATTCTACATGACCCATTCACAATACGTGATATCGTTTATCTCTTCTATCTTGAAATATATACTTTCGGCTTCACTGAAACTACACTGGCCGACATTGGCCACTTGGAGGGCACTTGAGAAATGTAGTTCCATTTACCCGGTGTTGAGTGTCTACTATGACCTCAGAACTCAGTGCGGGGCATCAGAGTTGCAGATTTAAAAAAATGTGGTTCCTACCTGAAGGTTTTGAATAGTAATGGACAAGAATGGTGGTGGTATTTTAGACATCAGTGGAGGATGGGTATAAACTATGTAAGACTGGGGAGGAGGGGACAGAAAGAAGACTACAGTAATATTTACAAGGAGAATAATTCTAAACTAACAAGTGGCAGTAAGAATAGGGAAGGGGAGACTTAACTCTGGAGATAATTGGGAGTTGAAATGGAAGGGACATAATGAGGAGAAAGTAGCTAAGATGCCGCCTAAGTTTCTGGTTTGGGGGACCAGGTAAATAAATGTACTTCTATTCTTAAATCATGATGATGACGTATACTGCATTTAAAAATTTTTGTCAGTGACACAACATAATACCATGCCCATATTATGAACCATTGTTGAATAGATTTAAATTTATATGTACATTATATAAGAAAGCCTAAATTATACCTTTTGTTACTTAGTTACTTTTCTTTTCAAGTTGAAATGTTCTTAGCCATGTTTCTAATAAGCAATTACTATGGTGAAGCTTATGGCTAGGACATACTTAAGAGAGAGTGTAACTCATAATTACTGTTTTTGAAAGGGAGGGGGTCATACAAAAATACACAAGGCCTGATTTAGAGTTTTGTTTCATCTTTCATAGCCTTTTGTTGTGCAAATGCTAGGTACTGTTTTTAAGAATACAAAGGTAAATAAAATAGCTGTTAGTCTTGAGCTCAGACACTAGTAATGGACAAAGACATACAAATTGATCATTATGATTGTACAGTATGTAAGTGCTATAATAGAAATAGACACAGAAGAGGGAACCTAATGTCTGAAGGTAAGGAGGAGAAATGGGAATAGGGAAAGCTTCCAGAGATGATTCCAAACTGATTTTTTTAAAAAACTATCTTTCACACCTTTTAATTTTGAAACTTTCAACCTACAGAAAAGTATAAAAAAAGAGGACAAGGTGGGGGATGAACAAAGTGGGTGAGGGGTCAAAGGTGTAGACTTCCAGTTATAAAATAAATAAGTCATAGGATGTAATGTTTAGCATGGTGCCTACAGTTAATAATACTGTATTGCATATTTAAAAGTTGCTAAGAGAGTAGAGCTTAAAAGTTCTTATCACAAGATAAGATTTTGTAACTATGTATGGTGATACATGTATACTAAACTTATCGTGGTTATCCTTTTGCAACAAAATGTACAATTGAATCATATTGCATACCTCAAACTGCTATAATATGCCAGTTGTGCTTCAATTAAAAAAAAAAAAGCAACATGGGGTGCCTGGGTGGCTCAGTTGATTAAGTGTCTGACTTTGGCTCAGGTCATGATCTCACGGTTTGTGAGTTTGAGCCCCGCATCAGGTCTGTGCTGACGGCTCGGTACCTGGAGCCTGCTTCAGATACTGTGTCTCCCTCTGTCTCTCTGCCCCTTCCCCACTTGTGTTCTGTCTCTCTCTCTTTCAGAAATAAATAAACATAGAAATTAAAACAACAACAAATACCTGAGTTTTGTCAGTTGCTAACATTTTATTGTATTTATTTTTATTATCCCTCATGATTAGATTAAGGGTCAACATTTTTAGTGAGAGTACTGTACTGAATGGGTGATGTTTATTTCTCACTGCATCACATCAAGAGATACATGTCAAGTTGTCACAATTTATTGGTGATGTTAAGTTTCATCATTGGTTAACATTGTGATTACCAGATCTCTCCATTTTCCTCTCGTAAGAAGTATGTAATCTATCCTGTAGTCCCAACTATTTTTTACTTACCAGTTTTAGTATCCATTGTTGACCCTTGCCTAAATTGTGCTGAGGGTTGCAAAATGGTGATTTTCTAATTCTGTCATTCTTTCTGCATTTATACACCTGAGAATTGTAAAGAGGATCTCCTCCCCAGTGTCCATCTCCCAACATATTGCTATGAATGCAAGTATTTTTAAATTTAATTCAGTGTGTCATTCTTTGTGATTATCAAGTTATTCCAGATTTGGCCAGTGGAAACACCTTTAAGCCAGTTTTTGCACCTTTTGACATGTTTTCAGGCATTATAAAAAGGAATCTCATACTTACCTATTAATTGCCTTATTCCAGATCTGAGATCAGTCCTTTTAATGGGCAATGGTATTTTAACTAATTAAGGTGTTTTAACTAAGTACAAGTCAATGCGAGTGGTAGGTTTGAAAGATGGCAAAAAGACGAAGAGATGAGGAACAGCATGTTTGATGAATAGAAATTTTAAGCCATTTCAAAACATGAAGTAAAGTTAGGCCTGAATAAAAATGAAGAGCTTGTGGATTGTTCTTCACTGTTAGTTTCACATTGAGGAAATGTGTGTGAGTGAGTACTAACATGAGTGAATTGTCCAGTGGTTTTAAATTTAGATAATTTAAAAAATTAGATAATTAAAAATACATATTTTAAATCAAATATGTTATATAAAATCATAATTTTTTTGTGATAAAACCTAAAGCTATGTCAAGATTATAGTAGGTGGTCTATCTTAAGTAAGAAAGCAGAGTATGCATAAACTCTCTTGCTTCTGGGATGGTTTGATGTATTAAAAAAAAAAAAGTATATAATGATATTATTACCCTGGAGACTAGATTTTTATCAGGACCAAGAGAGTAGAAGGAAGAAGACCTGATAGAAGAATATTGCCATTGTATAGGTAAGAAATGATAATGGGAAGGTCTGAAGTAATAGGGAAGGAGATGTTAGTTTACATACATGTTTTCTGTGTTTTCTGAGTATACTAAATAAAAGCTAAAATCTAATCCATCCCCCTGTAACCAGAAGGGAAGGAAGAAAAAAGGAAATTGAGAAAAACTAAAAGCTACAGCATTACTCTTTGAGCATATTTATATTTGTGCTTCCTTTAAAAATAAAGATTTTATATTAGTAGGCAAATGTTAGTGATACTTACATGTTAGTGATACTTAACAATTTCTTTTACTTTTCATTTATGTATGAGTTATCCTTTTTTTTATGTTTAGCAGTTTTGAATTCCAGGCTGGTATCTTCCTGCTACTCAACTTGCTTTAGCAGTGTTGGTGCTGTTTTGAAAGATTGTAAAATAGACCTTATAAAAATCAGCCCAAGGAAAAATCAGGAAAGTAAACATCCTCCTGAAATTATATTAAATTTTCATGGCAAATAGAATGTATTATATTAACTTCTGTTTTAGATTATCAGCCAATATAAGAATTGAGAACAAGACAGTAAGTATAAATTGAGATTTAAAGAGGAAGATTATCATTATTTTATAAATATAAATATTTATTTTCTATTTATTATATATTATTTATATATTTATATATTTTTTTATATTTTTATATTTAGATGTTTTTATAAATATTAGATGTTTCAGATTGTGAGAGTCTTCAGTGGACAACTTTCTGAATATATATTTATATTTAGATGTTTTTATAAATATTAGATGTTTTGGATTGTGAGAATCTTCAGTGGACAACTTGCTGAAGTTTTTGTATATGGAAATAACATATGAGAAGTATTTAGACAGTGTCTGTTTCTGTTTTTAGACTGGGCTGGTTTGGATGAGGATGAAGATGCACATGTCTGGGAGGATAATTGGGATGATGACAATGTAGAGGATGACTTCTCCAATCAGTTACGGTAAGTTTTAAGCCAGTTTTTACATAGCTTAGTATTAATTATAAGGACGGAATATGTAGCTTACATATGATAGCTGACCTCTTTAAAAAAAGATAATCTTTGAAATATGTTTTTGAATTATGAAAAGGAAAACCTATTACCTTCATCTTCTATGTTTCTAAACATGAATACTTTGTGTAATTGTGCAGAATTTTTATTCTTTCTAGTTGCTTTACAAAGGTAGTTAAATAGAAGCATATTTGCTATTTTTAATTTCTGTAGGTTTAATTCTGTCAACGTTAATATTCCACCAATATTGAATAACTCAGCAGAAATTAGAATCACAGTGTTAGGACCTAATAGATTGGTAATTCTCAAACTGGAGTGGAGATTGGGGTGATGTGAGTGTACTTTTTCATATTCATGTACAAATTTACCTAATATGATTGATTGAAGTAAAATTCATGTATCATTAATCATTTTAAAGTGTACATTTCAGTGGCATTTTGTATATTCACAGTGTTGTACAGCCATCATCTGTGTGTAATTCTGAAGCATTTCCATCACCCCAGAAGAAAACATCATACCTATTTTAAGTTTGTTGATTTATTTTGAGACAGAGAGAGAGAGAGAGCAGGCATGCACATGAACAGGGGAGGGACAGAGAGAGAGAGAGAATCCCAAGCAGGCTCAGCATGAGGCTCAGTCCCGTGAACCGTGAGATCATGACCTGAGATGAAATCAAGAGTCATGCTCAACTGACTAAGCCACTCAGGTGCCCTGAAACACCATACTTATTAAACAATCACTTTGTGTTCCTCTCTTCCCCCAGCTCCTGGTGACTGCTGATTTGTTTTCTGCCTATAGATGTGTCTATTTTAGATATGTCATAAAAATGGAATCATATAATATGTGATCTTGTGTGTCTAACTTCTTAGAGTTAGCATAATATTCTCACATTTCATCCATGCTGTAGCATGTATCAGTACTTCATTCCTTTTAATGGGTAAATAATGTTCCATTGTATGGATATGCCATAGTTTGTTTATCCATTCATCAGTTGATGGACATTTGGGTTTCCAGCTTTTGACTACTGTAAATCGCTACTGTGAGCATTCATGTACAGGTTTTTGTTTGAATACCTATTTTCAGTTTTGGGGATGTAATCCTAGAAGTGGAATCTCTGGGTCATATAATTCTGTTTAACTTTTTGAGGACCTGCCAAACTGTTTTCCACTGCAGCTGCACAATTTTACATTATTACCAGCAGTGCAGAAAGGTTCTAAATTGTCCATGTCCTCATTGAAACTTTTTTATCTTTTTTATTATAGCTATCCTAGTAGGTGTGGACTGGCTTTTTCTTGTAGTTTTGATTTGCATTTCCCTAATGACTAATGATGAGCCTTTTTCCATATATTTGTTGACGATTTGTATATCTTCTTTGGAGAAATAATCTAAGTCCTTTGCCCGTTTTTAAATTGGGTTGTCTTTTTGTTGTTGAGTTGTCAGAGTTCTTTATATATTCTGAGGACTAAGCCCTTATCAGACATATTATTTACAGATACTTTCTCCTATTCTATTTGTCTTTTGAGTTTCCTCATCATGTTCTTTGCACAAAAGTTTTTAATTATTTTGTTTGTTTGTTTTTTTAGCATTTACTTATTATTGAGAGACAGAGACAAAAAATGAGCAGGGGAGGGGCAGAGAGAGAGAGAGAGAGAGAGAGAGAGAGAGAGAATCTGAAGCAGGCTCCAGGGCTCAAACTCACAAACCATGAGATCATGACCTGAGCTGAAGTTGGGTGCTTAACCTACTGAGCCACCCAGGTGCCCCAAAAAGTTTTTAATTCTAATGAAGTCCAGTTTATCTACTTTTTATGAATTTATTGCCAAATTCAAGGAAAATTTATCCCTATGTTTTCTTCTAACAGTTTTAGAATTTTAGATCTTACATTTAGGTTTAAGATCCATTTTAATTAATTTTTGTAGATGGCTTGAAATAAGGGTCCAACTTAATTCTTTTGCGTGTGAATATCCAGTAATAAATACCAGTACCATTTGTTGTAGAGACCATTCTTTCCTCCCTAATTTTATTCTGATTCAACCCATATGTATCTGTCTTGGCCACAAAGTTATCTAAGTGAACTGTCACATACTTTGCTCAAATCAAGGTCTTGCAGTTCTGCAGCCTTCTAATTTTCTAGTCTACTATATTTGTTCAAAAAGAAAGATGATTTATAATAAATTAAAAATTTTAGTAATGATGAAGTACCTTTTGTTCTATACTGCCTTTTATGGCCTCAAAAACCCTACATTCTGAAGATGTTTTAGTATTTTGCTGGAGACTAAATAACAATTATATCTATCACCTTTCTCCTCTTTTTGGAAATAGCACAATTTACCTTTCACTGTTATTCTGATACTTTTACAGTTCCCCATGATTTCTCAAAATGGCTGACTGTTTTTTTGACTATACTTTTTGTTTTTTCAGTACCCTGAGATGTAATTATGCAGAGCCTAGAAATTTTAAACTACTTTAATGCAGTTTAGAGTTATCTCACCTGTCTTAGTTTTCAGTTTTGTGTTAATGATGTTTTTCCTGTTGCAGTTTTATGAGCAGGGTAGGAACAATAGCTGTTGAACAATAATTCTGCTTTTTCTCTAAATCTGTTAATATTGCATCTATTCCAAGCATTGGATGGATCTGTCCTCATTCTTGTTTATTCATGTATGGATTTCAAGGCACTTTTTGTTCTTTGTATAGCTCTTGATCCATTCTGCAATTAAATTCTGTGTGTACAAATTCTTGCCACTTTTCTATTTGCATGTATTTTTGGTTTATATTGTTTTAAAACTAAGCAATATCAGAGAACACTCTGCTACCTTTAAAAAAAAAAAAAAAGCACATTCCCTCCTTTCTTACCTCATTAGAATCATATTATGCTGTTAGAATATTTTCAGGCTTCCCACCTCTGTTGATCCCCGTTCTGAGTTCTTAGTCATATATCAGTTTTTTTCTTTTCTGTTACCTAGAAATTTTTCAAGTTGAAGCTAAATGAGTTTTATTCCTTTGTTATTCACAAAAAAGTCAAATTTCTCCAAATTTTTTTTCTTTTTTGTCTTTCAAAGTCAGACCATAGCACTTTTCTCTTAAAAATTAAATCAAGATATTATTAAATACAATCATCAGGAGACTTTTAGTAGTAAATATATTGGTAATTGGAATTTTTGTCATTACTCCTTCTTGCCTTTTTACTGGTTTGGAAATAGAACTTTATTCCTATATTATTTGTGGCTTGTTGTTTGTATAATACACCTTCACAGTGCTCTTATGTTCTCTTGTGTTCTGCCTTTAGGTTTGTGGATTTCCTTAAGAGTATAAATCCTGATACTTTTATTAGTAAATAAGATTTTTCTTTTTATTTTTCTGTTTGAGTCATGAGTTTTTTCTGCATGGGTATTGATACATCACCAGTGCCAAAAAATAAAACTTTCTGTACTGGTAAAAATGTTCTATAAGCTGCCCTATCCAATATAAAAGCCACTAGCCACATATGGCTATTGAGCACATGAAATGTAGCACAGCTGGTGAACTGAGTTTTTAGTTTAATACACATGGGACTACTGTATTGGACATTGGAGCCTCAGATATTTTTATCTTTGCTTTAAAAGAATTGTCATGGTTAACAAGTTTCCTGCAGAGATGGTCTTCTCAGTCTTTGTTAAACATATAGATGTTTAATGTGATATTATAAACGATGGCAAAGAAAATATTTTACTGTGTTCTGATATTGTATATAGGTCTTAATCCCTTTAACTTTGGAAAGGCAGTACATTTTCTAGAGTCTTTCTGGTTCCCTGGGTTTCAACTCCAGATCTGCCTTTTGTTAGCTGCATGCTTTAGCAAGGATTTAGCTTTCCACTTTCCATGTTTTTCTCTTCAGTCTAATTACAACTAACAAGTAGAAGTAGAGAGAAAAAGGTTACCTGTGTCTCCAAGTAACCAAAAGTCATTATAGAGAAACAAAGGTATCAGAAACACAAAACAGAATTACCTCTTGGAGTTACTTGGAGACATACTTAGTAGAAATAGGCAGGATTATGAGATTTTCCTAATCTTGCATCACATGTTGCATGAGAAATCCAAGAAGCCAATATCGTTCTTGATTTGCTGTGTGACATATAGCTACCCTCCTATAGCAGAGTCGTTTCTGGGATAATAAGAGGAGTTCTCAAACCTACCAGTGGCTACTTGTCTTGTTCTTGTTTTGTTGAAAAAGGTATGCTGCCGTTTTTGTTTCAAATAGTGTACATTCATAGGAGTGCCTGGGTGACTCAGTTGGTTGAGTGTCCAACTTCGACTCAGCTCATGATCTTGTGGTTCACGATTTCGAGCCCCGCATCAGGCTCTGTGCTGACAGCTCAGAACCTGGAGCCTGCTTTAGATTCTGTGTCTCCCCCTTTCTCTGCCCCTCCTCAGCTGTGTTCACTCTCTGTCTCTCTCAAAAAAAAAAAAAAAATAGTGTACATTCGCTATGTGGGTTCTGTGATGATGTTCCAGTTGTGCTGGACTTCCTTCCTCTTTCATCTCCTTGTTGGATTTTTTTACTCAACAGGCTGATGTTGCTAGTGTGTTTGTGTTATTTTGTGTTTTGTACTTGGTGGCCTCAACTTACTTTCATTTCATTTTTTTATGTCCTAAGTTCTCGCAAAAACTTTTCTTCTTCTCTAAAAATTCAGCTAATAGAGAAACGTATCATAATCTTCTTTGTGTTTGTAAACAGTTTATAAATGTGTAGTTAGTCACTATCTCCTGACAGGAAGGCAGGTACAAACCTGGACAGACTTGGTATACTTGTTAACTAAATTGTAAGCTGAATTTCAGGGATGTTTTGTTGTTATTAAGAGAAAGTGAATAATCTACATCGATTCTGTTAAAGGCAGCAGAAAACTATTGTTTAAGAAACTTTTAAAGTTATTTCCATTTTCAGTAGAAAACATATAATCTTCAATTTCCTGAAAAGGGGCAGAGGGCAAGGGAAGCATTTTGTGCTAATCTTTTGACTCCTCAACAGGTATTTTACCACCAGCCTCTATACCTGAGCAGAAGACAAAAATGTCTTATATTAGTAATCTCTGGCTTTAATATTATTCATAGACTTTAGATCAGTATTTGTATCGTTAATAACTGTACATTTATACAATGTTTGGTCATATTTTGGCCCTGAAATAATTTTGTTGTGAACTTCTATAAAATTGAATTGTGGCAGAGACATTATTGGTGATATTTGGAGTGGTAGTTTAAGTAGCTGAAATTGATTACAGGGCTAAACTTTTTTGCAGTTGATATTTTCCAAGTATGACTGAAACTTGTGATTGAATAAATTACTTAAAATTATAAAAAGTATCTTTTTGAAGTATGTATATTTGTAATATAAATTTTTGAGGTTTTTATCCACATTTAAAATTTAAAAAGTAAAGTGTTACTTAATATTTTATAACTTATTTGTTATATATATTTTGCCTACATATAGTTAATGCATAAAATTCCCATGTACCTTTAAATTTGATTGATAATATTTGTCTTGGTTAGCACAATGGATACATGTCAATATGGGAAGCAGTCTGTTTATTCTTTAGGTGTAAATAACAGTGATACCTATTATGATTATAAAATTCCTAAAAGTTTGGTACCAAATGTCTTATGTTAGCCATATGGCTGATTATTCTTAAAATTTGTTTAAAGATTTATTATGGATAGGATATCTGTATGGTATTTTGAAGACAATATGGAAAATAGTAGCAAATCTCTCATATTTTTCTATCAGAAAACTAAGGAATTTAAAATATAAGTTTACTAATGGGAAAGCAGAATTTTATTAGCATTATGTTGATTAACATTCAATTTTCTTTTTTTTTTTTTTTTTTTTTAATTTTTTTTTTCAACGTTTTTTATTTATTTTTGAGACAGAGAGAGACAGAGCATGAACGGGGGAGGGGCAGAGAGAGAGGGAGACACAGAATCGGAAACAGGCTCCAGGCTCCGAGCCATCAGCCCAGAGCCTGACGCGGGGCTCGAACTCACGGACCGTGAGATCGTGACCTGGCTGAAGTCGGACGCTTAACGGACTGCGCCACCCAGGCGCCCCAACATTCAATTTTCTTAATACAGATTTCTTTTAAGGGAGTAAAGTAAAGCTATTTGGTAGTATTTTAAATTGGTGCCTAGGCTTAGCTCATTGTTTTTATTAATTGTATTATTTGTAAAAACTTTGTTTCTTTATCATAAAGAATGTCTAGTGATTTTGTTGTTTTGTGTTTTCTTATAGAGCTGAACTAGAGAAACATGGTTATAAGATGGAGACTTCATAGCATCCAGAAGTATTGAAGCAACCTAAACTTGAACTGTTTATTAAATTCTAGGATGGAGAACCCAGGATGGGACACTTAAAAAAGAAATATGTTTATTTCATTAGCAGCTTGGATTTATTTTTGTTTTTGTAACACACAAAATAAATGTTTTGATCTAATCTTGATTTGGTTCAGAAGTCTTGATCTTTTGCTTCTAGTCATTAATTTTCTCATCCTCTTTATGATTTTCTAAGACTTTATTATAGAGAGACAGTAAATTCATCTGATCCCCAATTGAGTACTTTTATTTAACCACATCAATTTAATGTCGATCTTATTTATAAGGTTACTTCTTTTAAGTTACATTTAACCTTAATCTCATCTGTATTTTGAAAGCTTAGGAAACATTTGCTGACATCTCTAAGGTGACCCTTCAAAACCTATGTTTTAAAAATATTAATCATTTTCAATTGCTGTAATTAGCTCCTGAGCCATTAATAATAGTATTAAAAGTTGATAGAGTATTATTAGTACTTAAAATCAAGCGGCTTGATCACAGTTCTAAGAACAGTGTCCTGTGTCAAAATTGGGGAAGTATAGGGACACCTGGGTGGCTCAGTCACTTGAGTGTCTGACTTCGGCTCAGGTCATGATCTCACAGTTCGTGAGTTTGAGCCCCACGTTGGGCTCTGTGCTGACAGCTCAGAGCCTGGTGCCTGCTTCAGATTCTGTGTCTCCCTCTCTCTCTGCCCCATCCCCACTCATGCTCTGTCTCTCTGTCTTAAAAATAAATAAAACATTAAAACAATTTTTTTTAAAAATTGGGGAAGTAGGATCAAGATACTTTGTTAACAGGCATATTCTCAGTTAATACATAGTAGATGTATTAACTCAGTCTACATAGTAGATCCATTGAATATAATTAAGTTTCTACAAGATGATTGTTGTTGCCACATCTACTTTTGTGAGTGGGAGATACAATTTAGTTGGTAAAAGATTCTGTTAAGACTTAGAATGAAGCTAATGTACAATTTTTATTAGTAATATTTTCAAACTCGTATGTGTTACTTATTTAGAAGGAGAATTTTCAGAACTGTTGAGTAATTTAAAGTGTAAAATTTCTGTAACCTGATGTAGTATTGACACCAAAATAGAGTTGGGTGCCTGAAATATGCCTCAAGATGATTTTGAACCTAAGTAAGTTTTATTCTCCTAAGACAAGCATAATTCTGCCTTGCCTACCTTACAGGTGGTCAGATAAAGAGTAAAAAGAACTTTGGAAAGTGTAAAGGCATCTTATATTTTTGTAATCCTGTAGTGTAGCACAGGAAATCATGCTATTATTGAGGCATGTGCATGAATACTTCAATGTGTATATTCTCAGTACTCTAGTACGTGACTATCTTTAGACCCCATATCAGTGGTCACCTTGACAGTGTCAGATAATTACCCCGAGGGATGACCACCTCATGACTTTAAATTGGTGCAAGGTACGATTTTGAAAACTTACAGGAATTGGAGAGAGGCTTTAATGGATTGTCACTAGTTATGTAGTGTTTTGTCCTTAATGAAATTTCAAAATTCAGGCATTTTCTTCTGTTAAGGATTGAGTGCCTGGAAATTGGTGTTTGGTATCAGGATGATGAAGCCATCAATGCAAAAAGTGAGACTAGTCAAGCAGCTGAAGAAAATTGTTTTTATGGGATTTTACAGTTAATAGACTTCTTGAACTTTTGGTCTTCACAGTAGTCACAGTAGCCCTGCCAAAGCAGGCAGGAAGGGCCTGTTGATTGTAAACATTTTGTCAAATAGAAAACAGCCTCAGAGAAAATAAGGAAGTGAATAGGTGTCAGATAAATACGAGAATCCAGGGTTTTCATTTTTCCTTCCTCATGTTCCATAATCACTTAATTCCATTTGAGATAGTTTTGAATTCAAATTGTAGATGTAATAATAATGGTCAGCATTTTTCATCAGGCCTTGGATCAGAATTGTTGCCATTGGATGCCATGTCTCTTTAGCCTATTTCCACTAAATGTTTAAGAGAACGATGATAGTGAGCCAACAACAGTCTTTTGAAAGACTGTAAGGTGTTAATAATGCCTTTTTATGAAATACCGTGATCTGCCCTGTACCTTTTGGCAGAGAGCCAAAATTTGCACTATTCTCTGGCTACCCACACATACTGTGCTGGGGAGTTAGACTTGAGTTGTCTAGCTACCTTAATGACTCTGGTTGTATTCCGCCTCTAAATCTTGGCATGCATCTAGATTCTGTCCTGCATCTACTTCTTGCTCTATCCGTACTACAATCTCTTTAGTAATTTCATTCAGTCCCAGTTGCATAAAAAAAAAAAAAAAAAAGCTCTATATGTGTGATTTCATTCTCTATTTTCAGTCTTGCCCTCTCCTTGAAATTGCAAACTTTTATATCCACTAACAACTTGATCACCTCCCCAGTATCCAATGGATATCTTAAAGTTCAGTGAGTGAAAACAGAAGACTTATTCTCAAACGTGATCTTTCCTCCGGTCTCTCCCATTTCAGTAAATACCCCACCTCCTTCCCAGTTGCTGAATCCAACACTATAAGAACTGCTCTTGAATCTTCTTAGTATTTAATTTATTGGCAAGCCTTGTCAACTCCACCTTCAAAGCATATCCCATGTCGTTGATATCACTGCTTGTTTACCCACCATCTGTTCCCCCCTTCCTCTTTTCTAACAAATAATCATTTTTTCCCTTAAGTATCCATCCTCTTTTCACATAAGCCATGTGACTCAAGGCAAGTCAACCCCATTCCCAGTTAGGGAGGGCTCTGCTTGATCTTTAATCCGTTTTAACTCCATCTCTCATACAAATGAATGGATGAGGGATGGGTAGGCTTAAAGAAATATGGGTCAATGAACAGGGCTAGGGGCATCTGGCAAGGACGAATCCTGGCTTTTGAAATAGCCACATAAAGTAAGCGTCTCCCTCTAGGTATAAATAAGGAGCATATAGTCTCAATTGTTAGTAGCAGTCATCTAACAACTATTCCACTCTAAGGCTTAAGATGATTAGAAAGTCTGGAAGAATACACTTCTTTGATAATATCATTGAAGCTGCTTTGGCCCTAAGCTTCCTGTAAAATAAGCATACAATTGTCCGTATGTCAGAAATCTTAGGTTGGGTATTTGGTTACTTGTATCCAGAAACAACTGATAAATTCAGAATCTATCTACTACTACTTACTAGCATCTTAATCTGAACCCTCGCCATCATGCACTAGGATTTACTGCAGTGGTCACCTAACTAGTTTCCTACTTTTATTTTTTTCTACCCTACAGGTTTTTTTCTGTAAAAAACAGGGATCTTGTTAAAGTTTAGGTCACGTCACCCCTTTCTTGAAATGCTGCTCTCAGGTGCTCCTTAAGGCAGCCTAAAACTGCTTATAAAGCCCAGTATGATTGGCTTCTGCCTATTTCAGGTACATCACTTGGTTTTCAGTAATGTCTTATTTTGGTGACTTCTGAAGAGTAAATTAAAGCGAAATCACTAAGCAGAAAGCATTATACTCAAATGCTTGAACACACCAGTGGTCTTTCCAGGTTGGTCCTTGGAATGTTTGCCCTCATCTCCTCACAGGTCTGGGCTTCAGAAGGATTGGCAGAGCCAGTATAGACCAGGAAATAGAGTAGAGACTGTTTTTGTTTGTTTGTTTTTTTAAAGCAAACAAAAAAAAACCAATGAGGACTTCTGCCTTCTTGGTTATAAGGCACAAATCCATGTAATAAGTCATGTCATCTCATTGGTTGTACCTGGACAATTCAAACCTTGTATCCTGCCAGAAGAGGTCAGTAGGGTCACCAGTGATTGTGAAATACACTTTTTTTGTTGTTGCCTGCAGTGAATGTCTTGCAAAAAAATCTTCATAACTCTTGATTTGACCAAAATATGGCACCATTGTTCAATAGCTATTCAGTAAACCAATCATGTGAATCTTGTTTGTATTTTCAAGAGTTATCCTTAAGGTAAAATGATTTGCTTTTGTATACATTAGTATAAATAAGTAAGGATAAATTAGGATGTTTGAACTTTGCACATCTCATACTCAAAGACTCATGGCATTGTATGTATAGAAACGTGCGTTCCAAGTTAATAGGATAGGTCTTCATGATTTTGACGGTGATATCTCCAAGTAGAGGAATGGACAGATTTTATGAGAAGAGGGATAGCTTCTTTTTGCTAGGGCTAAGAAGGTCACTATCATTAACCACAAAGTTGACAATTTGTGTTTATGTCATTGAATATTTTTCAGTAATTTCCCCTTTGGTGATTAAGAACAGAGCATATAGATACACTAAATTTGGCTTTGGAGACATGTATCTTTCCTCTGAAGCAGGACTGCAGGAAAAAAAATCTTACAAAGGTGTCTTGCTAAAATGTGTAAAAATTATAAGCTAAGTTTTAAGTGCTATTGATTTATATATGAGAGGTTTCTTCATACTTTCAGTTTAGTTTGTTAAATAAGCTTAGTAAAACTTTTGGTGGCTAAGTTTTCACTGATACAATAGTCTCAGTCTATATATTACTAATTGACAGTAGCATAGGGGATTAACTGCTGTTAGATTTTATTTTGTTTTTCAAGTTAAAATTGTTGATAGACTAAAAATTGTCTCTTTTTTTAAAGCCATCGAAAGAGAGTTTATGTACTTTTCCATGTAAAGTTTATTCCTTAATTTTTCTTGTCTGAATGAAATTGGTAATCTCAAGGTACAGAAAAGTCAAAATATTTGGGAATTTGATGAGTAATGTCTAATAGTATTCCTAGGGAGCTTGTGGATGAATGTGCAAAGATGGCGTCCATACATCCCTCTTTGTTTCATTTGAAGCTTTTTGACCTTTATTTGTTAGAAATTGGGATTCAGTGTAAGATTTCATTTGAAAAAATCGACGTGGCTGCCTTTCTTTAAAGTTTGATAACAGTGATCTAGATTTTCTATGATATTGGCAATTTCTCCTAAGTACTACCAGGTAAGTTAGGTTTTGCTTTTTGTCCAGATTCAGGGTAAAACCACTACATACTGTGAAAATTATAAACATTTTTTTTTCTAAATTTGCTGAGTCTTTGTCATCTATATATTTGTGATCATGATGTTAGATTTATAGAAGTGGATATATTCTTAAAGAGCATCTACCTCTACCACTTCATTTTGCAGTTGAAGAAATAAACCCAAAGCAGGTTTGACCTGCCCCCAAGGTCACATAGGGCAAAAGCAAGAAGATTCTATTCCAGTACTCTTCCTACTGCTTTTAACTTTCTCTTTTGGGGGTTCTACTTCATCAATCTAGAACAAGGAATATTTGTTAAATAGTAGGAAATATAAATGGCATAAAGGAAAGGATAAGAACAAATAACATTGAAGAAGAAATTCATTTATTCTAAAAAACATTGAGCAGCCACCATATATCAGGTACTGTATATTTATTGAAAGTAAGCTGTTAGCTTACATACAAAATCTGTATGTGCCCTATACAGTGTTAATGTAAGTTGAATAGATGGTTCCTGGCCTTTAGGATTAAAACAATTTCTGTTTTAACACCATAGTGGACATTGGTTGCAACTCAGCCACCCACAATACATTGCCCCTTATGTTGATAACAATATCCAGATATCCTTATGGGTAATGAACACCACCACCTCCGCACCACCCCCATCCACTTTCATTTTTCTGCAGTCTTCATGAGGCCAAAAGTTAAGGTTCCCTGTTCAGCTCTAACCAAAAGGATGAAAGCATATGGCCAATTTTAAGTCCAACTGTTTTCTCTGGGACTTGCTGTCTCAAGCAGAGAGATAAAAAGATGGGGAAAACTGTCAGAATTCATTTCTGCTTCTCAGACCATCTCCCCTCCCAGAGCATCTTGGATTCTTTTTCAAGCTTGGCACTTAAGCATCATCTTGGATTCTCTTAACTTACTTCCGTTAAAGTCCCTTTTCACTTAAGCAAAGTTGATTTCTGTCATTTACAACCAGTTAATCCCAACTGGTATCTATGTCTGTGAAAGATTCTGCAATTCTTTATTGAATATGACAACACAAATTGCTAGAGAAGAACAGGACCCATGAAAGTTTAGGCTTTTTGTCTCAAAAGTCCAAAACATGAGTCACTTCATTGAGAGAATGTGACCCTAACGCCTAAACAAAACTTTTAGCTCTTTTAACAAGCTTGGTATCAGGAGACCTGTTACATAATAAAGATAATTTCCTTCCTTCGATCATCTCCCTTCTTGCTTAGAGGCAACTTCCTAAGAAGCCACGCTGGACCTCTTAGAACTGTGAAGCACTGCCATCTTTTTCCCAGTCTTCATTTTGATCTGCTGAAGTACCATTGCACTGGCCCTCTGTGGAGTGCTAGTGACTTTACTCGCTGATTACTTTTAGTGATTCCTTTCAGTGGTTGATGAAATGACTATACAGTAATGAAAACAGAGCTCATTCACTTTCTCTTATCAGGATTAAAACTGAAAACAAATCTAATTTTCTTTTATGGGGAGGAGAAGTAAGACCAAAAGGTTTGATCAGCATCTTAAAGTAACATGAAAAGAAGACGGCAGGATTTAAGATGGTAAAAGGAAAGGACACATAACTGTTAGGTTCCTAATGGAAGAACTGGTGATGCTCTGATTTCCTTGTTAACAATAAATTCCATTTACATACCAGGCCCAGTATACATATTAGCCCACACACCCTCCAGATAGATTTTTAATCTAAGTTGGGGGAAAAAGACATGCGGGAAATGTAAAAACTCATGGGAAAATTGAAGAGATTAGAATTAGAGCTTTGGACAGTGCAATTTAAGATTTTTCCCTTTCCACGATATCTGTCTATCAAGTTGGGAATATTTAGTTTATAGGAAATTAAAGATACTTGGAAAGTTCTTGACTTCTTTGAGATTTTCTGCCAGTGGTGAATATGAAGGGTTAATTTAAAAATTATTGCACAGAATGTTAGATATTTTTAAATTAATTAATTTACATATTAGAGAGAGAGCACATGTGGGAGGGAGGGGCAGAGGAAGAGGGAGAGAGAGAATCTTAAGCAGGCTCCACTCTTTCACGACCCTGCAATTATGACCTGAGCTGAAATCAAGAGTTGGACATTCAACCAAATGAGTAACCCAGGCACCCCTAAATATATTTTAAGTTAAAATTCCAACCTTTTAATACTTGAATGCAAATAGGTTGGTGCAATTATAGAAGGATGGACTGTACACTAACATTCCTTGTTCTTTCACATTTTTTTCCTGAAGGAATAAATACGTGGTAAAATCTATAGGTAGAGAGAAAGCCAGAATAGCTCAATGTAGTATCAGTGCATTATTGTAATCATAGTGTATATGTCAATGACTTAATCTCTAGACCTCTGTTTTACAACTGAAAAATGGGGTTTTATCAGTCAGGGGCAGGGCCACTGCCCACCTATAAATGTCACTATGGAAATTGGAAAATGCCACCCCTTTCTTCAGCAGAGTGTAGCCCCACAAGTTTGACAAGTGAAGCACAGGCTAGATTTCAGCCACCATAGTTTCTTTTGCTGGGTTCTCTTTTACAATGTACAACTCAACTGCATATAGCTGCCTTGGTCTGAGTTCTTGGTTGCCTGCAACAAAGACCAACCCTAAATACCTTAAGCCAAAGAAGAATTCACTGGCAGGATATCTGGAGCTGTAAGAATATGAGAAAATGACAAGATGTGGGGCATCTCTGGCATCAGGACCTTAGTTAACCAAGGTTTCAACTCAGGAGCTGCCTGGTTCTTGGGCCCTGAGTGCTGCTGCAGTGAGTTTGGCCTCTGCTTGTGCCCTCTTCCTTTGTATTCCTCACCCACTGGGATTTACAGTCCTAGGGGTGCTGTTTGCTTGCCTGGTGTTAGGGTATACTAGGGAGCTAGTGAAGGAAGGAATGAAGGAAGGAAAATGCTCCCCCTTCTGAAATTGGAAATGGTAGTGAGAGGTGGCACTTGATACCCTCCCACTAAGACTACACACCACTTGAATCTGCAAGAGGAGATGCTATGAGGAAGGTGTGTGTGTAGACAGTTGGGTGCAGGATAAATAGAAAATGTTAAATATCTGGTATAGGACTTAGGTATTTATATTTGCTGTTTTTACTTAATGTATTGTCTAGTCCTAGTTCCTATCAGATCAAGAGCCTTCTACATGACCCTGTCCCCACTCCTTCCTGCTGTGAAGGACCACTGGTGCTTCTGGACAGGATTACCAGAATGGCAGAGTATAATAGTAATTCTGGTTTTCAGTTCTTGTCCAAGACTTTGCTGATTTTCCTTAGATGTGAATTTTTTATGCCCTTGAGTTTCTTCTGTGTACAAAACTTTTGTAGTCAAGTCTGTGCAGATTTCTAGCCTAGCAATTAGTCCAGTGGAATTTGTCTTTCTCCTAATGCTATTGTCTATATTATGGAACAATAAACTTCCTTCTACTTATATGTAGTTCTTTTGATGGATCAATGTTCGTTCATTAAAGAAATAATACACTATTTTAAGACCTAGTGATGTTCTAAGCCCTAGTTTATCTTTTTTTTTTTTTTTTTTGTAAGTGAAACTTAGATGATCTTATAGATTCCTTGTGTGTTACAGACAAGTGGTGGAGACAAGGAAAAAACCAAATGGACATGTTTGTAAATATGTAATTATAAATTATGAGAGAGAATCATTTTAAAGAAAAAACAGAGGGTAGCAAGGGTGACACCTACTTAAGAAGGGATGACTATTAGGCTACTCTGAGGAACAGATGAGTCATGATCTGAAGATTGACAAGAAACCTGTCAGACAGATGGGTGGGGAGGTGGAGGTCAAGGATGTAGGAAGTAGATTTAGGGTGGGGTTGGGTGTAAATGGTGTATATTACTCAGGATGGGCAAGGCTTAAGCTGTGGTAACAAGCAGCCCCCAAATCATAATGGCTTAACATTTAAAGCATTTCTTGCTTATACAAAGTCTTTTCTCTGGAGCAACTATACTCTTTTGGTGACTCAAGTCCATCACATGGCCCCTATCTCCACACACGACTGCCATATTCTCCACCAAAAGGAAAGAGTAAAGGGGAATGTTATGCAGTGCTTTTCTCCACTATTAACAGACCATTGACCTGAATGAGTTCACAGCCCTTTCTAACTGCAATGAGCTGGGATACTGAGGAAGGAATGGAAAGCTGTATATTGTTGAGCATTAGTTATGCCTTCCTCGAGGAGTGTGGGAGTGAAAGGGGAGCTAAAGCATTCCAGGCAGAGAGAAAAGCCTGGAGGAAGGTCTGGAGGTAGGATTATTATTAGCATACTGCAGTACTTTGGGTTGTAAGAGATTATGCCACCTTCCGTAGCCATGTAGAAGATGCACACTTGAGTGACACCATTTATTGTTCCCGTTACTGGAGTTCAGTGGAAAGTCATGTCTTTCATAGAAACATATGGCTTCCAGGACTTCTGGGGAAGATGTCAGAGTAGAAGGATCCTACGCTTACTTTGTCCACAGATACACCTAGATAACACCCACATCAGTGTAAATAACCCAGAAAATGACCTCAAAACTGGAAGAACAGACTTGACAGCTAAATGTAGAGAAGAAGCCATATTAAGAAGAGTAAAAAGGGTGGAGATAGTGGTTGGGAACCAAGCTGGACTGTGAGAATATACAAGGGAGGAGGGACACCACAGGCACAGAGAAAGAAGATGAACAGACACCACACTGGGACCCCACTCCAGGAATACCTGTATTGGGAAGATGAATCCCCGTAACGTCCAGGGATTAAAAGACGGAGGGGCTTCACATCACAAGTTCTTACAATCAGTGGGACTTAACACCTAGAACTTTAAAAATTAGCAAGCTTGGTTCTGGGAAGGCCTTTAGGAAGCTGAATCCTGCCTTTAGAGAGACAGCAAAACAAACAGCCCCACTGAGATACAGCATAGAGGCAGCAGTATACAGGAGGGAGATTTGTTTACTCATCTTAGACTATGTGTTGGAGGGGATGGGTCCATAGAACAGCGCAGGGGCAGGGCACGCTGTTAGCAAGCAAGGTAGAAAGTTTTTGCACTGTGCTGTTCCCACAGATGTCCATGTATCTAGCCTGGGGATGGAAGAGGGAAATGGAACCCTCCTTTGTTTTTGGAGAAGTCTCCCAATGATCCCTGCCCCTCCAACCTAACCTCAGAAAGAGTTCTCCAAAGCAGCTACAGGTCCCTTCCTACAACAGACCTGCTCAAATCTTGTTAACGCATGGTGCCTTCCATCAGTGTGTTCTTCTGTGGACTTGCCCCCTCCAACACACCCTTGGCAGGACACACCCAAAAGCACAAGAGAGTTCCAACACACCCAATAAAAAGTGGTTCCTCAAGCCTGGCAGTGTGCAAGCAGTTACAACAGGGGCCAGCACCATTCCAATATGACTCCTGTCCTGGGGGAAAGAGAGGATAACCACACACCCCATTTTGACTGTATTGTGGCCCCAACAATGGGCTGGAGCAGACATCTGGTCTGACTGCAGGCCCCGCCCACTCACAAAAGCTTTTCAAGGTACAACACAGGGAGAGCAGTTCAGTGCGATGTCAGTTCTGGCCAATGCCTGTTCTGACCTAACTCAAGCCCAAGGCAGCCCCAGACTGTCCCACTAACAGCACAGAAACCAAACCCTGGTCACAACAGATAAAAAGAACCATTGTAGATTATTGAACTGAAGGCAAACGCAGCTCAGCCACAGCAATAGGGCACATGTAACACACACAGGAGACACCTTGAAGTGTGAGATTCTGGTGAACAGGGGATATTGCACTGCAGGGAACTACAGGACCTCTATTTCATAAAGCCACTATTTTCAAGAGCAGGAGACAGAGCTGATTTACCTAACACATAGTAACAGACCCAGAGAGACAAAATGAGGAGACCAAGGAATATGCCCCAAGTGAATAAAAACAGGATAAAATCACAAGAGAGTTAAATGAAATGGAGATAAATAATATGCCTAATATAGAACTTAAAGTAATGGTCATAAATATACTCACTGTACTTGAGAAAAGAGTGAAAGATCTCAGTGAGACTCTCAACAAAGAGATAGAAAACATAAAAGAGAGCCAATCAGAGATAAAGAACTCAATAACTGAAATTAAAAATACACCTAATGAAATAAATAGTAAACAAGAGGATGTGGAAGAACAGATGAGTAACCTAGGAAGATAGAGTAATGGAAAACAAAGAAGCTGAACAGGAGACAGAAAAAGAATAATAAAAAATGAAAATAGATTAAGGGAACTCAGCAACACCATCAAATGTAACATTTGCATTATAGGGATTACAGAAGGAGAAGAGAGATAAAAGGGGGCAGAAAATTTATTTGAAGAAATAATAGTTGAAAACTTTCCTAATCTGGGGGGAAAACAGAGATCCAGATGCAGAAGGCACAGAGAGCTCCCAACAAAATCAACCCAAGGAAGTCCACACCAAGACACATAGTAATTAAAATGGCAAAAAGTAGTGATAAACAGAGAAATTTAAAAGTAGCAAGAGAAAAGAAAACAATTACAAGGGAAACACCATAGGACGATTAGCTGATTTTTCAGCAGAAACTTTGCAGACTAGAAGGGAGTGGCATGATAAAGTGCTGAAACTCAAAGAAAAAAAAAAACCTGCAACCAAGAATACTCTATCTAGCAGGGCTATCATTCAGAATAGGAAAGATAAAGAGTTTCTCAGACAAACAAAAGTTAAAGGAATTCATCACCACTAAACCAGCTTTATATGAAATGTTAAAAGGGACTCTGAGTGGAAAGGAGAGACCATAAGCAGGAGTAAGAAAAATAGCAAGCACAAAAGCAATTAAATGAAGTATATCTATAAAAATCAGTCAAGGGGCTCACAAAATAAAAGAATAATGTATGACACCATATATTTAACACATGGGGAGGGGCAAAGAAGTAAAAATTTAGTACTTTTAGAATGGATTCAAACTTAAGCAACCATCAACTTAACATAGGCTGCTATATCCATAAGATGTTATATATAAACCTAGTGATAATCACAAATCAAAAATTGGTAATAGAAATGCAAAAAAATAAAGAGAAAGGAATCCAAGTATATCACCAAGGAAAGCCAACAAACTGTGCAAGAAGAAAGCAAGAGAAGAAAGAAACCGAGAACTACAAAAAGAAAATCATAAAACAAATAACAAAATGGCAGTAAGTATACACCTAACTATAATTGAATGCAATGGACTAAATGCAATCAAAAGACACAGGATGACTAAATGAATAAAAAAGTAAGACCTAACTATATGCTGCCTACAAGAGATTCATTTCCAACCTAAAGACACTGCAGATTCAAAGTGAAGGGATGGGAAAGCATTTCTCATGCAAGTGGAAGTGAAAATAAACCTGGGGTAGAAATACTTACATTATACAAAATGAACTTTAACAAAAGACAAAGAAAGACACTATATAATCATAAAGAGAACAATCCAAAAGGAAGTTATAACAGTTGTAAATATTTATGCGCCCAACATGAGAGAGCACCCAGATACATAAAACGGTTTATAACAAACATAAAGGAAGTAATCTATACTATATAATAGTAGTAGGGGACTTTAAACCCCACCCAGATCAATGGATAGATCATCCAAAGAGAAAATCAACAAGGAAACAGTGTGGCTTTCAATGTTACCTTGGACCAGATGGATCTAACAGATATATTCAGAATATTTCATCCTAAATAGCAGAATACATATTCTTTCAAGGTCACATGGGACATTCTCCAAAATAGATCACATATTAGGCCACAAAACAGATTGAAAAAGATTGAAGTCATACCATGCACCTTTTCTGACCATAATGCTATGAAACTAGAAATCAATCACAAGAAAAAAGTCTGGAAAGAACACAGATATATGGAAGTTAAATAACATTATACTAAACAATGAATGGTCATCCAAGAAATTAAAGAGGAAACAACAACAAAAAAATACATGAAGACCAATGCAAATGAAAACACAATGGTCTAAAACTTTGGAGATGCAGCAAAAGCTCTTCTAAGAGGGAAGATTATAGCAATATAGGCCTATCTAAAGAAGCAAGAAAAATCTCGAACAACCTAATCTACACCTAAAGGAGCTAGAAAAACAACAACAAACAAAACCCCAAACAAGAAGATGGCAGGAAATAAAAGATTGGAGCAGAAATAAAAGAAATAAAAACCAAAAAAACACAATAGAGAAGATCAATGAAACCAGGAGTTGGTTCTTTGAAATGATCAATAAAATTGATAAGCCTTTACCTAGACTCACCAAAACAAAAACAAGAGAGAGAGGACTCAAATAAACAAAATAAGAAATGAAAGAAGAGAAATAACAATGTACACCACAGAAATATAAGGACTATAACAAAACATTATGAAAAATTATATGTCAAAAATCGGACAACTTAGAAGAAATGGATAGATTCCTGGAAACATATAACTTTACAAAACTGAAACAGGAAGAAATAGAAAATTTGTACAGATAAATTACCAGCAATGAAATTGAATCAGTAATCAAAAAACCCCCAACAAACAAACATCCAGAACCACATGGCTTCACAGGTAGATTCTACCAAACATCCCCCAAAACATCCTGTACCAGACCACTTCACAGGTAAATTCCACCAAATATTTAAAGAAGGGTTAATACCTATTCTCAAATTATTCCTAAAAAATAGAAGAGGAAGGTAAGTTTTCAAATTCATTCTATGAGTCCAGCATTACCCTGATACCAAAACCAGATAAACATACAAAAAACATGAACTACTGGCCAATATCTCTGATGAACATAGATGCAAAATTCTCAACAAAACATTAGTGAACTTAATCCAGAAATGCATTTAAAAAATCATTCACCAGGGGCGCCTGGGTGGCGCAGTCGGTTAAGCGTCCGACTTCAGCCAGGTCACGATCTCGCAGTCCGTGAGTTCGAGCCCCGCGTCAGGCTCTGGGCTGATGGCTCGGAGCCTGGAGCCTGTTTCCGATTCTGTGTCTCCCTCTCTCTCTGCCCCTCCCCCGTTCATGCTCTGTCTCTCTCTGTCCCAAAAATAAATAAAAAATGTTGAAAAAAAAAATTAAAAAAAAAAAATCATTCACCATAATCAAGTGAGATTTATTCTTGGAATACAAGTTAGACTCAATATTCACAATTAATCAACATGATACATCACAACAAAAAGAGAAAGGATAAAAACCATATTGATCATTTCAATCAATGCAGAAAAAAGCATTTGACAAAGTGCAACATCAATTCATGTAAAAACCTCCAACAAAGTAGGATTAGAAGGAACATATCTCAGCATAATTAAGACTATATATGAAAAACCCACAGTTAACATCATACCCAATGGGGAGAAACTGAGAGATTTTCCCCTAAGATTAGGAACAAAACAAGGATGCCCACTCCCACCGCTCTTATTGAATATAGTTCTGGAAGTCCTAGCAATAGCATCGAGAAAAGAAAAAGAAATAAAAGCATCCAAATTGGCAAGGAAGAAGTAAAACCTTCACTATTTGGAGATGACATGACTCTATATACAGAAAACTCCAAAGACTCCACCAAAAAACTACCAGAATTGATAAATGAACACATAAGATTGCAGGATACAAAATTAATATACAGAAGTTTGTTGCATTTCTATGCACAAATAAGGAGCAAAAAGGGAAATTAAGAGAACAATCCCGTTTATAATTGCATGAAAAATAATAAAATGCCTGGGAATAAATAAATAATCCTGAAATTTGTATAGAAACGCAAAAGACCCCAAATAACCAAAGCAATGTTGAAAAACAAAAACAAAACTGGAGGTACCACAATCCCAGCTTTCAAGATATACTACAAAGCTGTAGTAATCAAAACTGTATGGTACTGCACAAAAATAGACACATAGACCAATGAAATAGAATAGAGAACCCAGAAATAAGGCAGTTTCAACAAATGGTGTTGTGAAAGCTGGACAGCAACATGCAAAAGAATAAAACTGGATCACTTTCTTACACCACACACAAAAATAAACTCAAATGGATTAAAGACCTAAATGTGAGACCTGAAATCATAAAAATCCTAGAAGAGAGCACAGCCAGTAATTTCTCTGACACTGGCCATACAACATTTTTCTAGATGTGTTTCCTGAAGCAAGGGAAAGAAAAGCCAAAATAAACTGTTGGGAGTACATCAAAATAAATACCTTCTGCACAGCAAAAGAAACCATCAGCAAAACAAAAAGACAACTACTGAATGGGCAAGATATTTGCAAATGATAGATCCAAAAAGGAGTTATTATCCAAAATATATAAAGAACTTATACAATTCAACACCAAAAAAGCAAATAATCCAATTAAAAATGGGTAAAACACATGAACAGATATTTCTCCAAAGAAGACATACAGATGGCCAAAAGACAAATGAAAAGATGCCATACATCACTCATCATCACAGAACTGCAAATCAAAATCACAATGAGATATCACCTCAAACCCATCAGAATGACTAAAATCAAAAACACAAGAAACAGCAAGTGTTGGTGAGGATGTGGAAAAAAAGGAACCCTTGTGCACTGTTGGTGGGAATGCAAACATTTGCAGCTACCCTGGAAAACAGCATGGTGGTTCCTCGATAACCTAAAAATAAAAATTACCATATGATCCAGTAATTCCACTACTAGGTATTTACCCAAAGAATAAGAAAATGCTAATTCAAAAAATAGATGTGCTCTGATGTATAATGCAGCATTGTTTACAATAGCTAAGATATGGAAGCAACCCAAGTGTCCATCCATAGATGAATAGATAAAGAAGATGTGGTATAAATGCGCGCACACACACACACACACACACACACACACACACTGGAATATTACTCAGCCATAAAAAAAGAATGAAATCTTGCCATTTTCAACAACATAGATCGATTTAGAGAGTATGATGCTAAGTTAAATAAGTCATAGGAAGACAAATGGCATATGATTTCACTCATGGAATTTAAGAAAGAAAACAAATGAACAAAACAAATAAAAAAGACTCTTTAAAAAATTTTTTTTAATGTTTATTTTTGAGAGAGAGAGAGACAGAGCATGAGCAGGGGAGGGGCAGAAAGAGAAAGAGACATAGAATCTGAAGGAGACTTCAGGTTCTGAGCTGTCAGCACAGAGCCCAATGCGGGGCTTGAACTCACAGACATGAGATCATGACCTGAGCCGAAGTTGGATGCTTATCCACTGAGCCACCCAGGAACCCAAATGTAGACTCTTAAATATTGCAAACAACCTGGTGGTTACCAGAAGGGCGGTTGGTGGAAGGTTGGGTGAAATAGGTGAAAGGGATTAAGAGTACAGTTATCATGATGAGCACTGAGTAATATGCAGGATTGTTGAATCAGTATATTGTACACCTGAAACTGATGAAACACTGTGTGTTAATTATATTGGAATTAAAAAAAATTTAATTAAAAAAACAGAAACAGAATATGGCTTCCAAATTTTGGAGTCCTAGGTGGGAAACAGATAACTATTAATAATTATTAATCATAAACTGTATGTGATAAATATAGCACATACATTGTCTCATTATATTCTAAGTACTATTACTATTCCCATTCTATAGGTGAGGAAACAGACACAAAGAAGGTAAGTACTTTACTTACACTCACACAACTGGTAAGTGATGGAGTTGATGTTCAAACGCAGGAAGTCTGACTCAGGGCCTCTTTAACCAGCACACTCTAGTGCAGATTGAGAATGTTTTCTTTGTCTGGGCCAGGAAGGGCCTTGGTGACCAGATGCCTGATCCTGTAGAATAGAAAGTGTTATTGCATCTCACAGGGTCAGGACAGAGGACAGGAGAAAAGAATGAGTGTAGGGTACTAATGAATTTCTATTGCCTTTTGGAGTTAGTGTTTATCCTAAGAATCAAGTTTTGGATGGTGAGAAGCCAGTACTTAACTGGCTGATTAACTTAACTACTGTCAGTTTAACGACAGGTTGTTCTGCCAGTGTTGTTGGTTTTGTTCTTCTACACTAAGTGTTTTTGGAAGTCTCAGCCTATTGAAGTTAGAGAAAAAAAGGTACCTTGTATCATTCTAGTGCCCAAGTCAGAAGACACCATCCAGAGGATGGTTCTACCCATCATCAAAGCATAGAAATGAGGGGACAAAAAATCAATGGGGATAAAGCTAGAGGTTCTTGGGTAACTGCCTTTTCCTACCTGGAGTGGCTTCCCTCAGGGCTAAAACCTAGGTGGGTCTGAATTTATATTAATAATGGAATTTGTTTCCTTCAAACTTTTGGGTGACTGCTTGCCAAATTCCACAGCTTAACACCCAACAGTGACCTTGGGGCAGAAAGGGCACTCTTCTTGGTGTCTTACCCACTGTTGTTCTTTGTTACTCTGGGATAGAAGTACAAAGTACCACACAGAAGCCTGGGAAGAAATACTGAGTGTGCAGAATGTTCTTCAGTAAATAATTTTCAGGGAATTACACTTGAGAGGCCCGCCCTTGACTTTCTATTTGTCTTGCCTGGTGTCACAGCAAGCTTTCACCCAATCAGGGCACTGACCTGAGAGCAGACCAATTAGGAGACAAAAGGAGTATTTTGGTTTTCTAAAAATAAATCAATTATTTTAGAAGTTCCAAGACCAAATTCTTCATCCTGATGTGGGCATAATATAGTAGCAATAGTTTCCTAGTGACAGTTTACACTGTGAATTTAAAAGCTTATAAATAATATTGTCCAGACACATAATTTTTTGTGTTTAGGAAGGCCAAGAATTGGAGTTTTCAGGTCAGTAGTTCTGGTTCCTCTACTTGAAGCACATCAGCATTCTTTGGTGTTTCCCACCTCTTCACTTCACTCCTGCAGTTTCCCCACGCTGGGATACCCTTTTCTCCTTTCTTCAATTGGCCAAATACTCATTACCCTTTAGGACTCATTTTAGGTGTCATCCCCTCCTGGAAGCCTTATTTGGACTCCCAGGTTGTGTTCAGTACCTCTCCTCCACCTTCCCATGGCCATTCAGTGCCTTTATCTCATTCTTCAGCTTCATTTAAATGAAATTATCTGCTTTAAGGATATTACCTTCACCTTCATTAGAATCTCAACTTCTCATGGGTAGAGTCTGTCTTAATTTAGCCTTTTCACTTCTAGATCTAGCAAGGTCCTTAATAAGCAACAGTTGAGCCATATTAAATGAGTAAATCTGGTTTTCAATAAGATGCAGTGAAAGTTCCATAATTCTATTGTGGCTTTGGAAGTGAGAACTGATTCTATATAGCAATCATTGAAACAATGGAACTAATATTAAGCCCCACAATCTAGACATCCCAGAGAAGGTAAATAGAAGACGCTAAAGTTGGATTTGAATCCTATTGCTGACTTTAATTCTAAATTGTTTTGAGACAAGTTGTTTATTCCATGTATCTTAATTTGCACAACTACAAACTAGCTCTGAATAGCTTCATCAATACAGAAGTGAAGACCAAGAGTCTTGGGTCAGTTGTACTGATTTAACATTTTCCTGGAATCGACAAGGAGGACGTGTTGTCATGTGGCAAGCTACTAGATCTGCTTCCCCTTCCCAATTTCAAGTTATAAACACTTTTCTTGCTGACATTTATTAGAAAGTAACACAAAGCACATTGCTGGGTTTGCACTCTGCAGACATTTTATATTGGGCATATCATATGCTCTCTGTGTGCCAAGCATGGTGGCATCCTTGGAGGTTAAGCTTTGAATCCTGTTCTACCACTTTAATAATTTCATTGACTTAATCTTTATATAGATGAAGTGTATAATTTCCTCCAAGAATATTTTGCTGCTCTGTGCTTGCTGAAAGAATGCTTCAGGTTAGAACTTTGGTCTGTGATCTGTCAGGTGATGATACAAAAGGTTTAACTTAAACACAAACACTAGGTCACAGAGGGACAAGATCCAGATGGTTTTGTATTTGATTACACCATCCTCCATTTCCCTGGCATCTCTATTCTTCTTTCTCTTTTCTGCCATCTGTCAGTGTACTTGAGTGAGGAACTTAATCGCATACGGTATTAACAAGTTAGGTGGTTTTGGTTTTTTCCTCTCAACTGTTCTTTCATTGGGTGGTAAGAAAAGACTATATTATAAAGTAGTATCTAGTTTTACATCTATATTCTGTTTTCCCCCAAAATGAGTAGTTTAAAATAAGTAGTTTAAGACCAAGCCTGGGCCATTTGCTCCCATTTAATTCCAGTATTTGAGGCAGAGAAATAAAATGTTTTATTTGATTTAATTTAATGAGTAGAATGAAGTACACTTCTTCCGTTCTTTGTTGTTGTTGTGATTTGTAGATTTGATTACTTTTTAAAGTTTTTATTTAAATTCCAGTTGGTTAATATAGAGTGTAATATTAGTTTCAGGTGTACAATATAGTGATTCAACACTTCTATTCAATACCCAGTGCTCATCACAACAAGTGCACTCCTTAATCTCCATGTAGATATGATTATTATTGGTTATTATTTATTTGTTATTAATAAAATTGTGAGTTCTGTTATTAATTGTAATAATAAATTATAATTTATTATAGTAAATTATGTTTGGAAGTTAAACATATAAAATTAACCTTAACAAGTAATTAACAACAGTATATAAAGTGGTTGAAATCACAAACCTTGTAGTCAGAATCACCTGACTTATTCCTGGCTCAATTATACAATAACTGTGTGGCCTCAGGCACATTACTTAATCTTTGTAAGCCTCATCTGTAAAGGGGATAAAAGACTGTGTAACTTAATGGGGTTATTGTAGGATTAATGAGATCATTGTGTACAGCATTTACCAGAGTGGTTGGCACTCTGTAATTGCTCAATAAATGGTCATATTTGTTATTATTAATATTTGTTCTATTGAAGTAACTTTTATTAGTAAAGAGATACAGTAATGAAATATAGTTTAAAACTTATTATGTAGACAAATTATGGGAAGAGCCCAAATGTCCATCAATTGATGAATGGATAAAGAAGTGGTATATATATATATATATATATATATATATATATATATATATGGCTCAGCCATAGAAAAGAATGAGATCTTGCCATTTGCAATGACATGAATGGAGCTAGAGAGTTTTATGCTAAGCAAAATAAGTCAGTCAGAGAAAGACAAATACCATATGATGTCACTCATATGTGGAATTTAATAAACAAAACAGATGAACATAGGGGTAAAAAAAAAAGAGGCAAACCAGGAAACAGACTCTTAGCTATAGAGAACAAACAGGGTTACTGGAGGGGAGGTAGATGGGGATGTGTCAAATAAGTAATGGGTATTAAGGAGGGCATTTGTGATGAGCACTGGGAGTTGTATGTAAGTGATGAATCACTAAGTTCTATACCTGAAGCTAATATTACACTGCATGTTAACTGCAGTTTAAATAAAAACTTGAAAAAAACACTGTTATGAATTTTAAAAGGTGATAGTTTTATAAAAAATACCTTATTACAGGGAAATATACCTCAGTGAACACAATTATCAGCATCCACAGAAAAGTCATGTTGCATAGCTCAAGTGTCTTTGATAAAAGGCTGCATATTGATTTTCTATTATGCTGTCTACAAAGTCAGCTGAACTTATGTTAACAACTTGAAACAGGGTTTAGCAAACTGCAGCCTGCAGACCAAATCTAATCACCTGCCTGTTTTTGTGTGGCTTGGGAGCTAAGAATGGTTATTATATTTCTAGATAGTGAGGAAAATTTTCTTTTAGAGAACAGAATTTTGTTACATAAGGAAATTATATGAAATTCAAATTTTAGCGTCTAATAAATAAAGTTTTATTGGAACTCAGCCACACTTGTTTATTTATTTATTGCCTATGATGTTTTCTTTTTTCTTTTCTTTGTTTATAATGTTTTCGATCAACAGAGTTGAGTATTTGTGGCAGGAACCACATGACCTGCAAACCTTAAAATATTTATTATTTGGCCCTTTACAGAAAAAGTTTGTTGACCCTTGACTTCAAATAATAAAAATATATTTATGGATGAGGCTTGCAGAGTCCAGCCCTCTCTTTTTAAAGATTGTGTTTTAGTTTCCTAGGGCTGTCATACAAAGTATCACAAACTAGATAGCTCAAGGCAACAGAAATTTATTGTCTTACAGTTCTAGTGGCTAGAAGTCTCAGATCAAGGTGGACAGGGCCATGCTCCCCTGAAACTTGTAGGGAAATCCTTCCTTGCCTATCCCTAGCTCTTAGTCGTTTGCTGGCAATCTTTGACATTTCTTGGCTTGAGACTACATAAGTCCAACCTCTGCCTTTATCGTCATATGGTGTTCTCCCTGTGTTTGTCTTCATTTTTTATTATTTAAAAAAAATTTTTAACACTTATTTATTTTTGAGAGAGAGACAGACAGAGAGACAGAGAGCATGCGGGGGAGGGGCAGAGAGAAAGGGAGACACAGAAACCAAAGCAGGCTCCAGGCTCTGAGCCGTCAGCACAGAGCCAGATGCGGGGCTCGAATTCATGAACCATGAGATCATGACCTGAGCTGAAGTCAGATGCTTAACCTACTGAGCCACCCAGGCACCCCACCTGTGTGTTTGTCTTCAATGACTGTCTTCTTATAAAAGGACACTAGTTATATTGGTTCAGATGCTCATCCTACTCCAATATGACCTCAACCTAACTAAATACATTTTCAAGGACCCTACTTCCAAATAATATTATGTTCTTACATAGTGAGGGTTAGGATTTCAATATATCTCACTTATACAGGGTTGAGAAGTACACAACTGAAGCCATAACTATTGGGAAATTGGATCCTGAAAATGTGAAGGGATTCACCCAAAGTCACAAAGACAATTAGTGATAGAACCAAGATAAGGCTTTAAAGTCATACAGACTTTAACCAGAACCTGGGAAGCTGAATTTCTAATTGAAATACCATAATGGGTTCAAAGTGAATTAATCTCCCATATCTAATGTATATGCAATACAGAATGGTTTTGAGTCTTTTAGGACATATATATTTAAGCATTAATAACGAAACACTCCATTTAAAGTTGTGGACTGTAATTGGCTAAAATTGACAGTATTTTAAGTTTTATTTATTTATACCAAGAGAGATGAGTATTATGAGATTTTTTTTCTATTTCAGTTGTCAGCTAGCCATTCTAGAAAACAGAAAAGATTGTATTCTTAACCTACATTATGTGGTAACACTTTAATATTCTGCTAGCCTGTCAAAGTTTATACCCTTATTCAAAAGTGACATGCATACAAAACAATATTAAAGAAGGAAAATCAGTAATATAAATAATAATTTAAGTTCTGTTAGTAAGTAATAATGTATCTGCTAACTACATAATTTTTCTTTTCCCAATGGCCATCACGTTTATCAACTATAACAACTCAAGCTTAAAGTAATGTCTTTCTCAAAGCTATTCTAAAAGTAGTATTTGTAGGTGTATTCTTACTTCCATAACTCTGTTAATGGTTGTATGCAAGGAGCTAGTAGAATTTCTCAGCATTATAAGATCACTAAAATATGTAGTGTAGGAAATAAGATCCCTGTAGGACCAAAAGTAATAGAAACACGGGGAAAAAAGACATATATTGGTGTTACACTAGGACTGGAAGCAGAGATGGGAAGCTTTTCACTAGGTTTTGTTTACCTGTGAATATCAAACAAATATTCTTTAGGAAATCTTTCAAATGGTACCAGATTTTTATATTATGGGGAAGCCTGGGCATTTTAAAGAGAGCTACCAGTGTGACTTAGCAGCGCTATTCTCTTGAGCTGAATCCAGGCTTTTTGGTCTAATATTTTGGAAGATGCTACTGCCTCTATCAGCCAGCACTAAAGCATTTGGGTATGTGGCTTAGTAACCCTAGAGAAAAATACCCCTGAATGTACCTCCAGCTGTAATGTTCAGACATCCCAATTCTAAAGTATCCTAAGATTAAGTTATTATACTTTGAAGGAAAAAGCTGACAATAGCTTTGTTACTGCACGCAAAGTTCCAAGTTTACTATGGGTTAATTAATTGTCATAACATATGCCTTTGAAGTAGCTGGAAGAAAAGAAAAATTACCCCATTTGACTGATAGAAAAACTGAGACAAGGGCAGCTAACTTGCTTGTGGTTACCCAGGGAATAGTTGGCTGAGACTCCAGGATTCCTGACTCCAAATTCATTGCTGTAACCACCAGACTGAAACCAGCCGCCAAAGGCTGTAATTTGGTCTTGAGGCCGTGGCTATAGTTTAGAACCACAATAGTGAGGGAAACACACTTTAAGGAGGACCTTGAAAAATCTCTCAAGGGAATTATGTCTCTTTATGTTGATTATGCAATGATTGGAATAAATGAGGATTCTGGCCCCACCAGGTTTGTGGCTTTGGGTTAGACTGGGGTCCCTCTTAGGAAACTGGGAAAGTTTGCCTCACCCTTAAGCCCACATTTTTAAACCAATTGTGTTGAGTTTATGATGCACAAATCAATGTGTTAAAACTATGCTTTTTATTTGACAGAAGTTGTAAGATGAGTTGCTGTGGATACAGCAAGATGAGCCAGAGAGAAGAGGATTGACTTGGAGACTGAGAGAGCCTACTTCTTGGGGCCACAAAGTGTTCTTGAGGTGGGTGATCTGCAGGGATCTGAATGGGCATAGTCTTTGCATTTAGATGCCTTCAGTATCTCCAGAAGACAGAGCATAGCAGAAGTGAGTTCTGACCGTGGGTACCAGGCTAATGTTCTGGAGGGCAAGGTTCAGGCATCATAGGGTTTGGGCTATATATCTTTGGGTTAAGGCTCAAAGAATGGGTTTCAATGACAATATTAAAGCTATTTTTGAAAGAGTAAAACAACACTCTTACTCCATTATTATAGGGATCATTATATTTGTATCAATAGTAACTATACTAACTCTTTATTGAGCACCTACTATGGGTTGAGTGTTATGGTAGCTTTTTATATTTGTTATCCTGTTCATTCCTCTCTATAGCCCTGAAATATAGATGTTTGTTTGTTTTAAATATTTATTTATTTTGGGGAGAGCACATGTGGGGGAGGGGGAGAGATAGGGGAACCAAAGATCCGAAGCAGCCTCTGTGCTGACAGCAGCAAGCCCAATGTGGGGCTTGAACTCATGAACTGTGCAATCATGATTTGAGCCAAAGTCAGATGCTCAACTGACTGAGCCACTCAGGTGCCCCTGAAACATAGGTTTTATTGTTTACATTTTATAAAGGTAGAAATTGAAACTTGGAGAATTTAATTGACTTGCCCAAAGTCACAAGAATACATGGGAGAGGGAAGAGATTTGAACTCAAGACTCTGATCCCCCTGCGCATGCTTTATACTCATCCGTAATAGAAATAGGGGACATGTTGGGGTGCATGGGTGGCTCAGTTGGTTAAGCGACCGACTCTTGAGTTCTGCGCAGGTTATAATCTCAGGGTTTGTGAGATCAAGCCCTGTGTCAGGCTCCTTGCTGACAGTGTGGGGGATTCTCTCTCCCTCTTTCTGTCCCTCCTCTCTCTCTCTCTTTTTCTCTGTCTCCAAATAAATAAATAAAACATTTTTATAAAAAGAAAATAGGGGACATGTCACTACATTGGTCCATAAGGCAAGAACCCCACTACCAGATCCAGGGGCAAGGCTGACAGATGTACTGGGTGAACTCTTCATATTTCTTTTAAGAACAAGATTGGTCCTAGAGGTTAGGCTTTGGCTGAGTCTTCAAAGTAGGAATGAAATGGCTTTAGAGTAAAGTTGCTATGCAGGTCCTTATCCATATTTAACTGTTCTTCCCTATAATGACAGCTCTTCCTCACTTATTAGTACTTTAGTACATGGTCTTTGAAGTCATACAGATTTGATTTCAAATCTTGTTTCAGACCCTTACTAGCTGTGTGGTCAGGGGTAACTTACTTAACCTCTCTGAGCCCTCGTTTCTTCATCTGCAAGGCTGGCATCTCACAGGATTGTTGGGAAGAGTCAGTGAGTAGCCCGAGTAGCCTGTGAGTAAGCTGTGAGAGGTTGTCAGCAGGCCTCAATCTCAGCTGTACTTAGGCACCTGGTGGGCTATCAACCTCTGATGGCTAGATACATTCCAGATCACTGAAGTCAGAATCTCTAGGCATGGGACCCAGACATCAGTGTTTTGTTTCAAAGCTCCCTATACAATTATGAAGTACAGCAAAGGTTGGGCACCAATATAATAATATTTTTCTCTTGTTGAGGTGAAAAGTAGTTTTATTTCTCAGTCTAAAAGAATGGACAAAATTCCTGAGTGAAAGTAACTATGGCTAAATCTTAACCATAAAAGGGTATCTTCTTATTCATAAGTAGAGAACTAACTTTCCATGTTTACTCACACAGATGTTCAAAGTTGCTACATTTCCCTTATTTTATTGGGTTTCCAGTTTAACTATTAATTTAGACAATGAGCAAGAATGAGTAACCAAGGGCATGTTCTTAAGGATAGGTATATACCTCAAAATAGATCATCGTCTATCTCTCCCTTACTTTCATACCCCACAAGCATACACACATTCCTCCCCACTGACCCCACTTTTTGGAGGGTGGTAGGGGTTGTTGGATGGTGGTGAGGGGGTCTGTAACGAAGTTATGTCTAAAACCTATCTCTGGGGTTTGGCAGGCCAGGGGGCAGCCTGACCTGAAGGTGGGTCATGGGCTGGCTTCTAGGGGGAGGCTAGAGTAGAGATGCCTTTCTGGGGTAGAAGATAGTGGGGACAGCAGGTGGGAAGTTTAGAAGCAGATGGCTGCAGGAGCACTGAGAGTTTAGAACTGAGAGCCCAGAGGCAAATGCTGACTGTGCTGAGTAGGTGTGGGTTTGTAAATGAGGGAGAACTGAATGGGAACTGGGTTGAATCAGAAGCAGGTTGAAAACAAGTTAAAGAGGTTGCAAAATGATTGTCTCAAGTACCACTGTGTATCTACTGCTCAACTGTGGGTGTTGGGCTGGTTTCATGGTCAAGGTGGGCTCATCATAAAAAGATATATCATGGTCCTTAAATAATTCTATGACCAGTACTTTTTAACAGCTATCAATCGGCCTAGAAATAGTTGGCATAACTGATAGAAGAAACTGGTTGTTAAAAGAGCACAGAATGGAGTGAAAGCCAGGTGGCTATTCATCCTGGTTTTACATGTGTAATTTAGTTCTAAATAGGACTCCTCATTCTCAAAGATGTACTGATTTAGCCCCCAAAATTATGTGGCCCCCTCTGTATCATGATCGTGGAATTCCATATTCTTCTAAATTGGAACTGGCTACAATAACTATAGCAATAGACTTAATCCAAATTGCAGAAATTCATGTCTGACCACCTGTGAGGAGAAAGGTGAAAATTATTCAGCAAATTTTTTTTTATGTTTTGAGGGAGCAACTGTTCCACAAGTTGAAAAGCTCTTTATAGCTAGAATAGGTGGTAGCAGCAAGGTAGTAGCAGAAATTAGGTTTAGTTCCTTTGATCAAATTTATCTGTTGCTGTGCCAACACCACATTACTCTAGCACAGTATATCATAAGTCTAGTGGGCAAGCCATTCTTCTTCTCCAGGAATGTCTTAGCATTATTGACCATTTGCTCTTTCAATATAAATTTTAGCATTATTTTATTGAATTCCTAGAAGTAACATGTTGAGATTTTGATTGAAATTGCACTGAATTTAGAGAGTGATTTTGGAGAGAACTGATACCTTAATGATTTGGGGTCCTTCTAGCCAGAAATGTATATGTCATTGATTTATTACGTATGAGTATCTTTCAATTGAGCTTTATGGATTTCCCAGAAAAATCTCACATGTCTTTAGAGACGTAGCAAAGTATAGGGGCTAAGAGTATGGAATCTGGCACTGGACTGCCTGGGTTTGAATCCTGCCATTTACCGGTTGTGTAAACTTATATAACCTCTCTGTGCCTCAGTTTCTTCATCTTTAAAATGAGGATAATAATTATACTCACTTCAAAAGGGTACTGGAAATAGTAAATGAAATAATATGTAAAGCATATATAAACAATCTTGAGAAACAATAAGAAAGATGTAAATATTTGCTGCTAGTATTATTTATTGCTAGGTTCCTTTTATTCACATCAAATGAAGTGGAAAAATATTATTGGTACTAACATTTTTGTATTTCTGTATATAGATATGACATTTATGTATTGATTTTAAGCTCAGTTCTGTTGTGGTCACATACCAGTTCTTAGAAATGTCTTGAGAATTGCATTAGGGCCTATATTTGGTCAATTTTAATAAATATTATATGAGTTCTTTATAAGAATGCATATTCTTGGGGTGCCTGGGTGGCTCAGTCAATTAAGCCTCCAACTTCGGCTCAGATCATGATCTCTCAGTTCATGAGTTCGAGCCCTGCATCAGGCTTTGTGCTGACAGCTCAGAGACTGGAGCCTGCTTCACTGTCTCCCAGATTCTCCCTCTCTCTCTGCATCTCCCCCACTGACAATCTGTTACTCTCTCTCTTTCAAAAATAAATAAATATTTATAAATAAATAAATAAATAAATAAATAAAACACAAATCTTATTTTTTAAAAAAAGGAGAATGTATTCTTAAGTTATTGGATATAGATTTTGCTTTATGTTCATTAAATCAAATTTATAAATTGTTCAAATCTTCTGTGTTATATACTTGTTATATATATATATATAAGTTATATATATATATATACTGTTATATATATATATATAAGTATATACACTATATACTTAAAGTGGGTGGGTTTCACTAGATCAATGACTGATGACATTAGTGATGTGTTAGTAATGTGGAAGATCTCTAAACAATTTAAAATTTTCAAAATGCCTACCGGAAATTATACATACAACAACCACAAGGCTTCTCACCTTAAATAAAGCAAAAGCTTCCTCTGTTTTTTACTGGGATTAGATCAAGTCCATATGTTCAGAATGGCAGTTATTTATATTTCTGATTTAAAAAACTGAAATTATTGTACAACAAAATGCCACTAAATCTCTACTAGTTTTTAATCTCCTTGACCTATCAAGAATTGAAAGAGGTGTGTTGAAATCTCCCACTATGAGAAAGGATTTGTCCATTTCACTCTATGATTCTATCAACTTTTGATTTATATCATTTGAAGCTATTTTATTAGTTATATGCAATTTTAGAATTGTTATATCTTCCTGGGGAGTTGAAACATTTTTTCTGATGTTGGGACATTCTCTATCCATAAGAATGTTTTTTTGTCTCAAAGTCTATTTTATCTGCTACTATTATAGCTATCCCAATTCTATTTTGATTAGTATTGGCATGGTTAGTTTTTCCTGTCTTTTTATTTTCCGTGGATATTTATTTTCCAAGGACTGTTCCGTGTCCTCAGGTATGGTTTTTTTGTGTGCCACTTGTAAACAACACACAATTGGATTTTATTTTTCATCTATTCTAATACTGTTATTTTTAAGCGGCAAAATTAATATAATTACACTTGCCATGATTACTGATATATTTGGGCTCTTTTATTTTTAACCATCTTTGTCCTTTCTATTTGATTCACATTTATGACATTTCTTCCATTTATCTTCTTGGTTTTGGAGGGTTGATGGAATATTTAGTTTTTTTTCTTTATTCTATTTTCTTTCCTCTATTGGTTTGAAAGTTATTCATCTTCTATGGTTTTAGTGATCACCCCTGAAATTTGGAAGTAAGCTTGGTAAAGTCAACAATCAATGCCTTAGTCTGTCTCTGGAAGAATACATAGATCCTTAATATATTTTAATTCAATCACTCTCCCATCTTGAGTGTTTCTGTCTTTTTTAAGCCATCAAATTAGAAATTGTACCTATTTTATACAAGCAGTGTTGTTTAGATTTACCTCTGTGTTTAAACTCTTTACACACTTTTCTCCTTGTGTCTCTCAGATTTTCCTTCTTGGGATTATTCTTTTTTTTTTAATTTTTTTTTAATGTTTATTTATTTTTGAGACAGAGAGAGGCAGAGCATGAATGGGGGAGGGTCACAGAGAAAGGGAGACACAGAATCCAAAGCAGGCTCCAGGCTCTGAGCTGTCAGCATAGAGCCCCACGCGGGGCTTGAACTCATGGACCATGAGATCATGACCTGAGCTGAAGTCGGATGCTTAACCGACTGAGCCACCCAGGCACCCCGGGATTATTTTTCTTCTTCCTGATAATCACCCTGTGGACATTCCTTTCATAAAGATCTTTTAGTGATGATTGCAACTTCTGTTTGCCAAAGATGTCTTTGTTTTGCCTTTGTGATTGAAAGATAGTTGTGCTGAGGGTGTAAGTTGGCAGCTATTTCCTGTCAACACTTTGAAAATATTATTTCACTGTTTTCTGGCTTCCCTTATTTCAGTAAAGGGTCTACCAGTAATTTGTAGATTATTTTTGCATGTTGCTTTTAGGATTTTCCCTTTATCTTTGGTGTTCTTCAGTTTCACTAAAATGTATCTGGGTGTGGATTTCTTTTTATTTATTTTGCTTGGCTTATGGCCTGCTTTTTGTTCTGTGAGCTTATGTTTCCTCAGTTTTGGAAAATTCTGAGCCTTACTTTGGATGTAGACTTTTTCCATACTCTTTTATCTCTTTCTGGAGTTTGTTTCAATAGCACTCTACTGTATGTTACAAGTAGTTCAGAGACAGTCATAATGATACAACCAAGCAAGCACAACTACAGGTCCTCGATTAGGTCATACAGTGCCTTTTGCAAATTAGAAAAAAGCGCCCCCTTCAGGCATATTTGGGACATTTTATTTAGTGAACGGGGAGCAAGGCATGGGGAGCAGCCTCAGGGTAGGTTTTAGTCATTTGTTGCTTGGTTAGCTGGGTGGCTTTAACCAATCACAGCGCCTCTGAAGTGACAGGACCTGTGGTGGCTGGGTGCAGTGTAAGGATCAGAGCAACAGAGAAATCTTCATGTTGTGCATTAGAGAAAGACAGCTTGGTGACTAGCTGGTCTCTTCACAACACTTGCACATAGAGTGGATCACATTCTAGTATAAAGACAAGTTATGAGTCCTGTCTGCTAGGAGTTGCATAGCTCCTGTGTATGGATGAATCTTTGTTTTTTTTTTTTTGTTTGTTTGTTTCTTTCCATCTGCACTTTCTCAGAGGGCATGTGTGTGTGCATATAAAAACAAAGTATTTGGACATTTTCACTATTGAAAAACATCGGTATGATTTAACCAGTGGAATCAATTAAAAAAATGAAAAGACAGTACATTAGAGATGTTCAGCATTTTTCATTATATAAGATGTATATACCAAGCATTCCTGGCCACCCAAGTGGGTATTTAGGTACTGACCAAACCCAGAGAAAAAAAGAAAGGCACTAAGATTTATACTCAGCCATTTTTCATTGGGTTCTCAATCTGTGCCCAGGACCAGGCTGGCACCAGACATCACACTACAAAGCTACAAAGGGAATATTAACAGAATACTAACATGTCAGTCCCTAGGCTCTGAATCCAGGAGAGTTGCAGGCTATTGAATCACACATCCTATCCTCTGATTTCACTTGGGATTCATCAACCTAAATAACCTACTTGAGTGTCATAATTGATTTGGGAGACTCATTTCCTTCTCTGGAAATCATTAAAGTTGGCCAAGTCTTGCTTGAAGCAGCACTTTCTCTAATGGAATCCTCTGGACTCCTTCCAGGGGAAGAAAAGCCCTGTCAGCAGGTGGCTGCTCAGCCCTGCTGGCCTGAGGCCTGCCCAGACCTGCCCTCTCCACAAAGGCAGTCAGTAGCTCCTCAGGCCTCCCCACTGGGCGCCTTTCAGAGTATACAAAAAGGGCATATTGCCCTTTCTAATGGAGGCAGCCACCCTGGGCAAAGGGCTGACCATTGGCCTCCTCTTGGCCATCACCCCAATTAGTGAGACACACTCCTTGCCACTAAAGAATTTTCAGCAGGAAACTCTTTTGTGAGTGGCTTGATTTCTTCCTTGTGTGAAATACCTAGATATTGTGACTTCTTTTTCGAAGCCAATGTTAAATTCCTAATTAAATCTTTACCTTTGAGGTTTTTCAGGCAACTGAGAAAACCCTCTAGAGGTGGCCCTAAAGAATTTGCAATGCCTTCTCTTTGCTTTCACCAGGGAGAGGTGAAGCTGGGAGCAGCCACTCTACTCAGAATACCTTTGGAGTCACAAGAGGTGGTTCTTCTTTCCCTAAAAATTAATCTCCTACTTTTTTTTAAAGTTTATTTATTTATAATCTCTCCCAATGTGGGGCTTGAACTCATGAGTCTAAAATCAAGAGTCACATGCTCTTCCAACTGAGCCAGCCAGGCACCCCTAATCTCTCTTGGACTTAGGATGGAAATAGCGGGAATCAAAATCTGAAAGAGTAGCATCAAGTTCCAATAAATATGCTGAATTTTAGGGTCACAAATGGAAAGATATCTGAGATTTAGTTTTGTGACATTCATTCATCTTTGTAAGTACCCTGTTCTTAAGCATGCATTTCAGACTGCAGTGGAAATTTCTATTTGAAATATACTCCCTACACGTAGAAGCCAATCTCAATTTGAAATCATCTTCATGGCACTGAGATAGCCTCAAATCTACAAATGGCCCTTCTAAAGTCATCTAAGAAAAGAATGTCTGCGTCATTGGTGAGACAGAAAGGCTACTCTAACCTATTTGTTGGTTTAACCATTTTTCACTGTTCTTCCATGCATCCAACTTAAATGTTCTTGCTTCCGTTTAAATGTTTTGTCTCTGTGGAGATGAATAACAGATGTTTCATATTTTTCAAAGCTTAAAGACAATATTTCTTTAGAGTATATAATTACGATTTTATACCATATTATGCATATTTTTATAGACACAACTACAGCCCAATTTATAAACTGGCTTAACTTATAAATAGACCCAACATATATACTACATATATTTAAATTTTTTATTTTTATATTTTATATATTTTTAACATGTGCACTCTTCAACTGAGCTGCACTAGCCTCAATAATTGAAGAGTACACAAGTTAAAAGTGCTAAAGTGTGGCATTCTTCTTTCTCCTCTTACTTAGAGATTTTACAGGATTCAGAGGTTACTTTTCCCACTTATTCTTGGATCACTAATTAAATAAATATAGATGTTTTTTGATGTACAAAAATAGATTTCTAAACACTGGTCCTGCATTTGAATGGTAGAATCCTGTTTTATTTTACTAGTCCCTAAACTGACTCTTTGAGGACTAAAGAAAAACATATAATTTATCATGTAAGCTGCTTAAATGCAAAATTAATTAGGCGAGGGGAGGATGGACATGGGGATTAAACTGTCATGCTGGGATCTGGATGGTTGGTGACAGACCAGGTGGGCTGAGAGGCCAGGATGGGGGTGGGGTTGTGAATGTGTCTGGTATATCAGAGGCCGATAGAGGGAATTTGGCTGCTTCAGCAGTGATTCAGCAAGGGAGTCAAACCTGGGGAGTTGAGCTAAGCTGGCTGTGGAGAATATTTGGGCAGTAGGAGTGGAAGACTCTGGCTAAGAGTTTGGGCCCTAATGGGTTTGGGCAGACCATAGGCCAGAGAGATTAGGCAGCATCTTCTTTGTGTAGCAGATGCTAGCACCAACAGGAAAAATAGAATTTGATTTTGAGCTCAGAAGTTAGGTGGAGGGTACCTTTATGTGGTCTTGCCCAGGGCCAGAACCTGTCTCTGAGAGAAGACTAGTTTGAGTCTATGGAAGCATGGAGACTCAAGATGGGAAGCAAAAGGACAGGGGCTAGAAGTACTTACATATAACAAGTTTCATTACTGAATGATTCCATTAGAAGCTGCATGGAACCTGTTATGGGAATCTGGCCCAAAGTTTCTGTCATCAAGATTAATGGCTAATTAATATGTAGCCAGTTCTATATTTACTTTCCACTATTATATTAACAATTGTATATTTAGTATTTTGTTTTACAATCACTACTCCTCAAAATATTTTGGTTTTGAAAGTAGCTTTTTATTTATTGTGGAGATGATAAAATGAAAGCTAAATAACCTGTTCAAAGCCAGGCACCTAAGTCATAAAATAAAAAGGGTAAAAGGACCAAATCAAGACATCCAGCATCTGTTGTATTGAAGAATGGGCTGGATTGCAAAGGGGCATGAGAACACTTTTGGGGGTAATGGACTTGCTCATTATCCTGTGTTTCACAGGTGTGGACATATGTCAAAACTTTCCAGATTTTGCAATTTAAATATTTGCAGTTGATTGTATGTCAAACATGCTTCAATAAGGCTGTTCAAAACATGAAATAAAATGATACCACCACCAATTGATGAATGTAAGCATATATAAGCTGCAGTTTTTGCAAAACCACATGACAGTGGAAATGGGAGTCTTTGGGTACTAGATTCCTTTCTATTTTTGCTGTCAACAAGACTGATGGAGAAATTTGAATAAGAGGTAAGGGTTAAATTTCTAAGATTGACCCCCTGCTGGCTTGCCTCCCTCAAAAAAGTTGGCCTCCTGCAAAGCTCCATGGAAAGAGACTAGGCTCTAGTGCTTAGAGCAATCAATCATCCCTGGTCAATTACCAGGCATGGAGCCTAGCCTCTCCCTTTCCTGCGATGGGAGGACATGGTGCTTCATAGCCATGGACACTGATGTGGTGCATGCTCTAGATGGCTTGCTATGTCCTATAGATATAACTCAAAGTGTAGACCTCAACCCCTGATCACACCAGGGAAGAAGCCCATGACCTTTTGTCATGAACCCTCATCTTGCAAGATAGACTTATGACAAGGTTCCATCACCTTATGTAGATTTGTATCCTGGCCCTGGTTATGATGATGCTTTCTAATGAAGTAACTTAAAAGTTCAGATCCCTTTCCTCAAATCTGAAAGCTGGCCTGGCTAGGGCTCTCAGTGTTGCTGTAGAATTAAGTGAGAGATGGGGATTATGTCTCCTGTCTCCATGAACTTTCCCCAGTGGACTCTGATATGAATACTTCTTTGCCAGTTGTCATTGTTTACACAACATTGGGTAACTGTGCTGATTGGCCCCATTACCGTTATAAGGCTTTCTTTCTTATCTGTATTCTCGGGGTTGCTCTGTCAACTCCTTACTCTCTTCTAGTTAGCTTCCAGATAGATGTGAATGTTTACAACTCTCTTCAAGTCTCGTACCCAATCATACTCCTGCATTTTGGGCAAATAGCCTAGCTTCCAACTTCATAGCAAAACAGACACCATCAAGTGCAAATTCTCCCCCGTAGACAAATGTATCTTTGTCCTTTCCTACCACTCTTTCATTCCTACCTCTTCCAAAAGAAAAACAGAAGACTGCTGTATAATGGTTAGGAGTTGGATGGCCTAAGTTCCTGTCTCGTCTGGCATGGTGACCTTGGAAAGGTTATGTAACCTGTCTCAGTGCCTTCATCTGTAATGCAGAAGTAATCTGGTATTTGGTCTCCTAAGTTACTGGGAGGAGTAAATAAAGTGAGTGCTTAGTGCACTACCTGGCCTGTGACATGTACTCAATCTGGTGTCAGCACTGTAATGACTCCTTTCAAGTGCTAACTCGATGAGCCTTCCTGATGCTGTTTTGTACCCCCATTTCCAGATCCTGGCTACAACAGTCACTTCTGTTCTACATCTCTTCCTACTCTTAGCTGTAATGTCAACTCTTCTATGAAACCATGTTGCCTGACAAGACAAATTACATTTATTTGTGTATTAGTGTTCTCTGTTACTATCTGTCTGAAATCAGGCCAGATAATCATCTCTTATAGACTCTAATACTTAAGTGCATAGTTTGTTAAGTAAATCAGATATAGGAAGCAGTCAGATTCCCTCCCGTCTTTCTTATTGGGATCTGCCTTTGGTGTTAAAAAGCCTTTACTGTTTTGTTCAGTTTTGAGAGGCAGTATATCATAGTGGTCAGCACGTAGGTTTGGAGCCAGTGGTCTGGATGGGAGTCATGGCCCTACCATTTAAGCCTCTGGAGCTTCCATTTGTTCATATGTAAAATGGAGCTAATCACAGTAACTACCACCATAGCGTGGTTATATTAACGTGCAGACCAATGCTTGGCATATTAGCCATTTCTATCATTATTGTTATTAGAATTGAGGAATTTCCAAAGCCATGGTACTATAGCTGCTAGAAAATCCACCCAGATCATGCTTGTATGTCAACACTAATGGTGCTGTCAAAACCACAGAAAGAGTGGAAATAAAAAAGAGAAAAGGGAAAACATTTTTATTCTGTTCACAGGCTCTCTTTTCAATGCATGCATGAGTGATTATCTGTATGAGTATTCATATGTGTGTTTTAAGTTTAAGTTTAATTCATACAATTAGCTTTTCATTTCACCACTCAAATAATTTGAGTACAAAGGGGAAAAAACTATACTTTCTTTGGGAAACATGACTGAAGACGAAAAAGAAAATTTTTCTAAAGTTGCTTAAATTTTACTTGGGATAGATTTTACTTTTGATTAGTATCATACACAAAATCTATTGTGCTTCCAAAGTTTTAAAAATTGATATTTGGTCACCATAAAAATTGAAATGACCCAAATGATGGATTGGATTGTTTAGGCAGTATTTACCTTGAAATGGTCAATTATATAAAATTTTCCCTCTTCTTTTTGTGTTGGTGATTATTCTTCTGTAATTACTCTTCATTTTTAGTCAAAAGAGAAAGCACTTCATCATATCCTGAACATTCTCAAACAAGTTTACCAAAACACCTGCAACATATATACAGAATGCAAAGTGTTTTTATCCTATAGAATTAGTTCATAAAAATCAATAAGAAAAATACAAATGTTCTCCTATAACAAGCAGGCAACAGACATGAACAGGCAGTTCACACCATAAGAAATACAAATGGCCAGGAAACAATAAAGCAACAAATACTACTTTAATGTAAAAAGTTTACTTGATTTGGGCATGCATTTTACCACAAAATTCTTCATGATTCAATTGCATTTAAAACAGATTTACTGATTAAGAAACATTCTGTCTTCTCAGACAACTTTATATCAATTTTACATGCTACCCAAGACCCATGGGAAAAAATGAAACAAAAAAGAGATGGGAATAGATATGAAATAAAATAAAAAGTGCAAATATGTTAAATATTCAAAAATGAAGCCCATCTGCTCTTCTCTGAAGTTCCTAGATAAAGGAATTTTTAGCCTCTCCTCAGACTTTGAGTTTGGTGAATTCATGACCTCTTTGCATCTTAAAACCATTTTGTCATCTTGTTCTTCATTAGCTCTATAGGTAGAAGCTGCTATTTCAGTCTTAATGATCACAAGTCCATTACCCACGAGTAGAGACCCTGGTGTCCACTATGACCTGGTTCCTAACTATGTCTATGGTTCTTTCTCTCAAGTCCACCTAACACTAATTACATTTGATGGTGTAGATATTCCAAAGAAACCTCTTCAGTTTTTGTCTTATATGTGCTTTAAGTAATAATAGTTTATTTTTTTAAAAATACCATCTGCCATTTTAATATGATATAGGAAACTGTGTGTGTGTGTGTGTGTGTGTGTGTGTGTGTGTGTGTGTTGTATTCATGTATGTGTGTTTTAAATAAGAATCTTAAAGGAAGAGCCTACCACCTTTTCCAGTGTGGAATTTTAAATTCTCTTGATTCCTAATTTACTACCACTCTGGCCACAGAGATGACATTCCCTATAAGGTTTAGACAATTTATAGCAATACTAATAAAAACCAATCCTTGAATTGCCACCCATGTGCTGTTTGAAGCTGTTCTTCTGGAGAACCTGGAAACTATGGCATCTTAAATTCCTGGCTTTGTGTTATTCATCCCACTGACCCTTCATTTTTCACCATGAGTAATGGCTTTCCTCTCAGTTCTAGTAACCCAGAACCACCGAAGTCCAAAGGCAACAGTCATATGGAAACATAAATCACAGATCCTCACCTGAACACATGATAGGGAAACTTACTGCCAGACTAACTCTGGAAAGCAATTGCTATCAAATTGCATGGATGAGACTAACTTTATATAAGAAGAAAAAAAGTCACTGCCTGAAAGTTAGGGAAAAAATAAATTTATATATTTTGAAATGGTTATAACTGTCAGGCCGGTTTTTAAGAATATTGTGTCCTATCTGCAGCTTTGAGTGTGTGTGCGTGTGCGTATGTGTGTGTGTGCGCGCACGCAGGTATGTATGTGTGTGTGTAAGTTCTTCCATTTGCTTTTATCCATTTAAAAGTTAGTGATCCTTATTGGAATTCTAAGTAATACCTTCAAAAGACAGAACAACCCTATAATATTATTATTATTACTGTTTTGTTTTATTGTTATCTTTCTTTCTCTAGGATTTTTTATCATTCTATCCCTTCATGTTAAAGTTGCCAGAAAAAGCCCCAAACTCAGTCTCCCCAAATGGCTGTGCCTCCTAGCACTGGCTTGGTATGACTGAATGAGATAAGGGACCAACTGGCAAAGTATCTCTTTCGCTGTCTGGAGAGCATGCCCAGGAGGCTGGAAGAACCTGTTCTCCATTGTGATGAAAGCCTGTCTTCTCATCAACTTGGCAATAGTGTAACACACCAGGCCAAAGGAGACTTTCTGACATTTGGCTGAAGGAATATTGTGCTGAGTATTGTGCAGTAGAGTTTCCCATCCTTTGTTCCGTGTATCTTTCATTTTGTGAGATGCCCATAGGAAACAAGATTTTTGTGGTTACGTCAGTTATGGAAACCTTTGCCTTTGAGCTGTTTGTAGATTCACAAAGCACATTAGCATGAACATGTTCTAAGACTTCCTGTGTTTAAAAAAACCCTCTGTTTAACTTTGTTTAGCCTAGTGATTTCTAAATTTGTTTGACCACAGAATCTTTCTTAGGGAAACATTATTAATATTTCATGGAACTGGCATGTTATGGAAAACATGGATGGACAGTGTTAGGTGCATGAATCAAATGTATAATGGGAAGAAGGATGGATTTGGAGTCACAGACATATGTTCAGATTGAATCTGCTCTTTGCCCCAAAATACACCTACTTTTTATTTAGATCTCTAGGCTTCTCTAATTCTCAATTACTTCATCTAAAAATTAGAAATAATTAGAAATAATAAAAAATTAGAAATAAAAATTAGAAATTAGAAATAATACTGTGCACTACACAGAATGCTGGTTGGTGGATAAAAGGAGGCAGAGTATGAGAGGACGTAGGACTAGTGCTTGGTATAGTTTTGGTGAAATCTGACTTTTCTGGAGGAATGAATACTGGGACCAAATTACACATTAGAATTTATGTCACAGAGTGGTCTACAGAGCCCTGCTACTATCCTACATGCACACGTCCTCTGTTGTAATGGCTTTGTGCAGGGGTGGGTGTGGCACCTTACTGATGAGCAGTGAAGTTGTAAGGATACAGATCTTTCTATGCCAACAAGCTGGCATCTTGAGAGTTGGTGGAGATTGACATCTTACAGTCACAAGCGATTAGACCAACAGCTCTCACAACACTGGACCAACTGTATTTTTCACAAAAGGTCAGCAAGATTATTGTGGATATTTGGTAGCCTCTTTCCTCAGAAGAACATAACTCAGATCTTTCGATGCCAGCCGTGGCTTGTGATATGTTTCCTTGTACAGTCAATCAGCTGTCATTGACCAAGTCTTTTGTTGATGGTTTTGTGACTTCTTCATAGTTTTAGGGAACATTTTGTCTAAATATTTTGTTGTACTTTAAAAAATTCTCTTATTTTTCTAACTTCTAGTTTAAAAGACATAAGTTTATGGGTTAGCTCTATACTAAACTATCTGTATACAGGTAGTACTTCAGCTATGTCTAGTTAACTCCTCGGGAGTCCATTGTGAGATCTCTTTGCTGAGTTTACATTCACTTTCATTAATAAATGCTTTGATTAGAAATTCTTAAAGAGCCTTACAAGTAAATTATGGTTGACATAGAGCTATACTTCCCAGAGGCTCTTTCTGGGTTGTGCTACTGCCCAACATCTAGAGTCTTCAGTTCTCAGCTCCTTGGAGGTGCATTTCAGTTGCCAAGAGAGCCATCTTGCTGGAGGTCACACCCTTCTCATGATTGTTCACAACTAATGACTGATCCAAGAAGGGGTAAAAAGACTTGCCATCTTGGCCCAATGTGAAACAGTCCTGATGGCCAACATGTACTTTAGCACCCCCCACTGAGTGGACCAAGGCTTTGTCAGACCTGAATTGCAGTTTGCAATGGTCTGCAAATAAATTGCAGTTTGACCTCTGCTCAATCCTACTTCCTTCAACCTTCTTTCTACAGGTATAAATTCCTCAAATGTAAACATCTGCTTCTGGAAAAGACAATCTGTGCCAGAAGGTGCCACTCCTCTGTATCTCCTAAATGTCTATTCAGTGTTTGATGAATACAGTGTTCTTTCTCTAACTTGACTGTAAGTTTTTTGTGGGCAAGAAACATATAGAGACTTCTACATATATGCCACAGTTTCTATTGTTGTGGCATGGACTTGGAAGATAGGTGTTAAATATATTATGAATGAAGTGATATATTTATTAGGCAGATGGACAGCATACCTCCATTTCAGAGAGACTTTTGTACTATGCAAATGGTTGCAAATTAAGAAAGCCGTGTTAGAAGTCTGGACATTCTGTCAATCTTATTCACCTTTTTAGTGACTCTCTTAATGTTCAGTTTCTCCGTAGAAATTTGCAGTATATGGTTCTCACTCCCTTTCCTTCTTCCTTTTCTCTGTGCATCCAGAGCTAACACTGATGTCCAGAATTCTTCCACCTATATCCTTCCACATTCTTCTATGATAGCTGAAATGATATTTTTCTTTATGAATTGTTATTTTCAGCAACTTCTTGACTAATGCATTCAAAAATTGTGAATGCCATTTCCCCCTTAAATAGGCCCCTTTAGACAAATAACTGCTAAACATTTTTCCCTGTGAATATGTAAATAGGGTTAAAAATGAGGATGCAGTCAGTGTTGTGTGAATATTATTCCAACATTACACTTAAGATCCTTTCAGCACCATTTGCTAACATTTTGTACTCCCAGCCAAAGTGCCAAAAATTGTTCTCTCCTCATGCAATTTTCAGAAATTTTGCTGGCACAAAAATGAAGTAAAATCTCTATCTGCAGGAGAGAGCAAACTTCATTTAGCGTGTTTTACAAAGTGCTAAATAGGTTTTCTATTTTGGGAGTGGAGTGGCAGAATGTGTGCTTCCTGCTATCCTGATCAAACATTTGCAATTCCGTCCTTGCACGGATGGCACATTCTAGGTTGTCTTTGGATATATTAACATAATACTTGTTATTTTATTCAAAAGAAAAGAAAAGAAAAAGGGATGTGATGTCAGTACTATAAGCTTATTTTTCCTTGTCTTTTAATTTTTTTTATTATTTAAAATAAAATAGTGATTAGGGCCCCATGAGAGGCTTTTGTATTCAAGTAGTTTCAGAGTTAGAGCTCTTATTTCCTATTTTCGAATGCATCATACAGAAGAAAAAGTGTCATGGTCTCACTGCTGAGAAATTTAGGAACCTAGATCCCTAGCATTATTTGAAATAGTCCATCAAATCTGTGTCTGAAAGAAACCATGCATGACTAAATAGTCACTGAATAATTTTCCAGGAAAAAAAAGTAACTGTCTCATAGTATAACAACAACAATAATACAAATATTGATCGATTGCTCATAGTGTTCCAGGCATTATTCTAAAATCCTGACCTGTATTATATCTTGAAATCCTGACATCTACTTTCTGAGATAGTTCTGTTATTACCTCCATTTTACAGATGAGAAATTAAGACAGAGGAGTTAAGAAACCAGGGCAAATGAGTATGCAGGTGGGCCATGGTTTAGAACTTGATTTGACTCCAGACCCTGCATTCTTTATACTGTGTCACAAATAAAGAGAGCATGCAATGATAGAACCTGTGCTCCCAATGGAGTTTACCATTCAGTCCATAAGCAAAAATGACTGAGAGAGCAGAAACAGAGTATTAGGGAGGAAGCTGGAGAGCACACAAGAAACTGAAATATATGGCTTCTTTGTAAATGTTATCCATATTTACACCATAAAACACATATCCTGAGAGCATTTGGACACTTTTACAGCCTTTTCCAATGCTTACTATGTAACTTTTGGCAATACCCAGCTATTGTTTGAAAGGAAAGAAAGTTCCTTCAATGCCAGTGAAGGTTTGAGAACTGACCTGGGCAAATAATTTTTGGAGAGTAATGATACTTGTGAACATTAGCTTTGTATAAATACTGCTGACTCACTTTCTCAGAAGCAGTGAACAAAAAGAAGAGAGAACTCATTGATTCTTAGATGGGGCTCCAGTTGCATCTGTAATCCACAGAGCTGTCTCCCAAGTGTATACCACCTTTATGTCCCAGTATCCCAAAATAGTGTTGTCCATATCACCAAGGAGAGGATGGTAAACAGTGGGGGTAGGGGTGGGGTGGGCAAACAGTGCCAGTGAGGAACCTAGAAACATTCCCCACATTACCTAGAATTATGCCTTGACTATTGTAGATAGCCAGCAAATACTTTTTGCAATATGGTCCCTGTTTTCAAAAAGCTTGCATTTGTAATTGGTATAAAAAAAACCCATGCTAGGGCACCTGGATGGCTCAATCGGTTGGGTGTCTGACTCCGGATCAGGTAATGATCTCCCGGTCCATGAATTCAAGTCCCACACCGGGCCCTGCACTGACAGTTGGGAGCCTGGAGCCTGCTTCGGATTCTGTCTCCCACTCTCTCTACCCCTCCCCCACTCACACTCTGTCTGTTTGTCTCTCAAAAATAAATAAACATTAGAAAAAATTTTTAAAAATCCATGCTTATAGGAAGAGAAGAAACTCAAGACAGTATATAATGAGAGAACTAAAATATGTGTGAACCAGATAGTAAAACTACCAATTCAGAAGAAAGAGAAAGATCATTATGATCTGGGGACTCAAGAGAAATTGAACTGTGATTTTAGGGATAAGAAGGATTTGGAAAAGTCTAGAGTAGATAAGGGTCAGCAAACTTTTTTTTGTAAAGGGACAGATAGTAAATATTTCAGGCTTGTGGGCCCCATACTGTCTCTGTGGCAGCTACTGACTTCTGCCATTTTGATACAAAATTAGCTAGAGACAAATATGTAAATATTGTCTGGGCTGTGTTCTAACAAAATTTTACAAAAAGAGACAGCAGGCCAGATTTGGCATGTAAGCCAATAGTTTGCTGACCCCTGGTCTAGACCATGGAAAAGGACATTGTAGGAAAGAGACATTATCAAATGTATAGGGAAGGATATATCCCTGGGACGATGAAGAATGGGCAAGAGATGATCAATCAGTGAAACATTCTAATGTGTGAAAGAAACCATACATGATTAAATCTTCACAGAATATACTTTCTTTTTGTGAAAGGTAGCTGTAACATCATTTCTCCCCATGAAAGATGGCATTCTACTAGACTGAGAAGGTGCTACCTCTACTCCTTGAATTCAGACCTTCATGACCTTACACCTGATTACTGAAGCAGCCCCTCTGGTTCCCCTTTTCCTCTCCATTCCCACCTGCCTGTAATCCATACATCTATCCAGAATGGGCCATGTAAAATAGAAATCTGAAGCGGTTAGTCCTCTTAAGCATATTCAATGTCTCCATGTGGCCTGAAGGATTGAAAACCAAACTTCTGTACATGACATATAAACTTAACGTTCTCTGATCATGTCAAACTATTTGTAATTCCTTGTGCATGCTCTGGTCTCTTATTCTTTGCACAGGCTGTTCTCTTTGCTTGGATTGCCTGTCCTTCCCACTCTACCCCCAAAACCAAACTTGTCTACCTGAAGAGCACTTAATCATTCTGAAAGGCACAGTCTGAGTTTCCCTTCCTTGGGGATACTTCCCTAACTTGCTTTGTCTGGGAGGTATGCCCTCTTTTCTGTTCTTAGTGTTCTCTGTGCCTAACTATAGAGTAGCACATATCCCATTATATAATGTTTACTCATTGACTCGTTCATCTTCTCTGCCAGACCTTGAACAACCTCAGGACAAAAACACTCACATTTTCAATCTCTGTATCCTTTGGATCTGACATGGGTCTGACAAAGTTTATGGAAAAATAAGAGCTTAGAAATGGATTAATTTATTGATCATTGAATGAATGAATGAATGAATGAATGTCTAGATACTGTTGCCTATTTTTGAACACAGGAAAAATTTTCTTATATTCTAACACCTCAATGATAGAAATATAAACATAGCACTAAGAAAAACAGAAAATATATATAGCAGGAAACCATAACAGTGGTTATCTTTGGGTGGTGGGATCATAGATAATTACATTTTTTACTCTTAATCTAACTATATTTTCTATGTTAGAAATGTACTTGGTTTATAATAAGATAAAAGCAATAAAAGATAAAAATGTGTATAAAAACTGTTAGTATCAACAACAATTTAAAAATAGAATTGGACTGGCTACCCTGAGGTAGACTCTTCCAACTTCTCCCTCAAAAGCCTATGAGGACACACAAAAAAATATATAAAAATAACAAGACTGAAAGCTAACCTTTCAGTCTAATAATAGAAAGTCTATTGACAGAATCTGGGAGCAGTCTTAGGCATCTACAAGGCTGAGAGCTATTGGTCCCTTTGATTGGTAGTATTGCTTTGCCTTATGAAATAGAGACTATAACCCAAAGAACCCAAAGAATAGAGACTATAACCCAGAACTTACTCCAGCTGGAAACTGTGAAGTCATATCTTCACCACACAGTTGCCTCTTCTGGAGGCTTCCTGAGCATTGTCCAAGTTGTTTTCCACCCTTCCATGTCATTTAGAGGAGTAAGCCCCAGGAAACCATGAAAATAAGGAATTTGGCCACTGGCTTATTACATCCTAGGAGGTGGATATACCACAAAGTGGGGGCGGGGGGTAGGGATAGAGACTGTTAAAACCTGGGATGAATACCATCACCCAGGCTTTTAGCTAGAGATTTAGATATTTGCAGTTAACAAGGAAAAAAGAGGTGAACAAAAGGCAACCCTTTATTGTCAAATACAAGTTCTTTGTTGTTCTTACCTTATTTAAGGATAATTAAAAAAAATAGAACCTATGGAAAAATAGTGCAAAATAAGGGAAGGAAAATGCCATGTTGAGGACTTGGAAGAACAGAAACTGCTTGTCACTGAAAACAACCATCTGTAGAATCCTGGGGGGGAAGTTCAGAAAATTGTTTGGAAATTCCAGTTAAAATCAAGAAAACTTATCCTCTATGCAACAGAAAGTAAAAATAATAAAGAGAAAAGAGATTAAGAGGAAGAAAAAAAAAAAAAAAACAGGAGGGAGCACCAATATACGACTTTTTATTTCAGTTCAGGTCATGATCTCAGGGTCATGAAATCCATCTCTCCCCCCACCTCAACCATGTGGGCACTGAGCATGGAGTCTGTTTAAGATTCTTTCTGACCCTCTCTCTCTCTCTGCCCCTCCCTTGCTCACTCACATTCCCAAGCACAGGCTCTCTCTCAAAAAATAAAATAATTAAAAAAAAAAAGTAAAAAGGGGGGATAAGATGAAGAAGTTAATGAATCTGATGAGAAGCAATTATAAGAACTAGAAAATAAAATAATGGGATTAAAATTCATATTTTTACAGAAAAAAACACACAGGAAATAAGGTCAGTGATGTGAAGGACTAACTTGAGAAACTCTCTTGGGAAGTTAAAATAAAAGACAAAGATGAGAATGCTATGAGAAAAAAGAGGACAAAACAGAAACCCAAACCAAGGAAGAAGCTAGAATAGCTAGAGGAAAAAAAAAAGCATTTTCTTTTAAAGACATAATTGAAGACAGTTTTCCTGAGCTGAGACTACTTTTGCACCTGCAGATTGATGTTCTAAGCTGAAATCTGCATAGTTACAAACTGAAATTTTTAAAGTTCTACAAACTCTAGGTAGAAAAATTTTATTCTATAGAGGAATAAAAGATGTCTTCAGCTTTCTTCTCTCAACTCCAGAAATCAGTGAATCAGTATTTAGATTAGGTGCTGCCCAAGAGAACTTTCTGTGATGATAGAAATGTTCTGTATCTGTACTGTACAATATAGAAGCCACTAGCCATGTGTAAGTATTGAACATTTACAATGTGACTAGTTAACTGAATTTTTCATTTTATTTAATTTTAATTAATTTAGATTTAAATAGCCCCATGTGGTTAGAACCTATATATTGGACATTGCAAATTTAAAATTTTGAGGTTAAGAGGTTGTGATTTAGATTTTATTTTCATCAAGTCTCTCGCATATGATGGAAATACAAGGACTTTTTTGTATATCCAGGACTTAGAAAATATACCACCCATGAACTTTGAAAAAAAATCTTCAAAGATCTATACGAACCCTAATAAAAATAAAGAAAAATTAAGAGCTCAACAATGAGGAAATTTTATTATAAAAGGCCTAGTGATGACCACTGAGAAAAGAAAATATACAATGTAAAATCTGAACATTTATCATGATCTGTGCTTACATCTCCAAATTATGTTAGCAAAAACAGAGGTAGGAAACATACTAAATTCTTATTTTTATTTTTATTTTTTGACAGAGAAAGAGTGGGAGTGGGGGAGGGGGAGAGAGAGAGAGAGAGAGGGAGAGAGAGAGAGAGGAATAGAGAGAATCCCAAGCAGGCTCTGAGCTGCCAGCCCAGAATCCAGTGTGGGGCTCAATCCCATGAACTGTAAGATCATGACCTGAGCTGAAATCAAGAGTCAGATGCTTAACCAACTGAGCCACCCAGGTGCCCCTAAATTCTTTGTTTTTAAGATGCAGTTTTACTTCCTCATCAGACAAGAAGAGAAATATGGGATGTTTTTGCATATGTACATGTTGAATTTAAAACACAATGCATATATAAAAAATTGGAGAAGATAAAAGTAAATAACATATTCTTCTGCACTCAGAGAAAATTCCAATGCTTTTATTATTATTCAATGCTTTTATTATTATTCAATGCTTTTATTATTAAAGAACAAAGAATTGAAATAATTCAATGATTCAATTTAAGAACATAAGGAAAGTACAACAAAGCAGCTCTAAGAAAAGCAGAAGATAGGAATACTAAAATAGTAAAGCAAAAATGAATGTACTAGAAAATAGAAAGATGGTAGGATAAAACTTAACCTGAAAGTTGGTTGTTTGGGGGGAGAAAAAACTAATAAATAAACCTCTACCTAGCTTAGTCAAAGAAAAAAGAGAATTGAAAACAGCCATAATTATGAATGGGAAAGGAAATATGATGGTGGAAAAAATTAGATTTCTAAAAATGTTTTATTTTACTTTTGAGAGAGAGTGCAAGTAGGGGAGGGGCAAAGAGAGGGGAGGACAGAGGATCTGAAGCAGGCTCTGCGCTGATAGCAGTGAGCCCAATGTGGGGCTCGAACTCACCAACTGCAAGATCATGACCTGTGCTGAAGTTGGATGCTTGACTGACTGAGCCGCCCAGTCACCTCAAAAGTTAGATTTATTTTTAAAGAGAAAGAGAGAGAGAGAGAGAGAGAAAGAGAGAGAGAGAGAGATACTACATTAAAATTTTGAAAAAGCTTTCGGAAAGCATTAAGTTATCAAAATTAATCTAAGATGAAGTAGAAAATTTGATAACTATAGGAAAAAAATTAAGTTTTTAAAATGTTGCTTCAGAAAAGCTGGCCTTAAAAAAAGAAAAAAAGAAAAGGAAAGCCAGTCTTGGAAGTTTTGAGTGAGTCCTTTCAAACTTAGAAGAAGACATTCCTCCAAGTTTTTTTTAATTGTTTCAGAGCATAGGGAAAAAATATAAAACTGTAAATTAATTTTATAAAGACCATATAGTTCTGATACTAAAACTGTCATAAACTAAATAGTGGAAAGAAAAAAAAAACCCTGGAAATCAACCCTACTTCTAAGTAGAGATGAGAAAACTCATCTTACGAGGGGAGGGCATAACAAAGGAAGGTTACTCCCAAATTGAAAAGTAATGACAAAACACATAACACTGGTAATAGTCTAGGATCTGCTCATGCTTTAACTCAATTGTCACAACAATAAATGAGGTAGTTTCATTATTGTATCCTTTTTACAGATGAGGTAATTGAAATGTGGAAAGAGTAAGTAACTTGCCCAAAGTCACATGGTGAGTAAGGGCAGAGCCAGTCTCAAATCCAGGCAGTTTGACTCCAGGGTCACTCTTACCTCCAGCTGTATTTCCCTTTATGCCAGTAGATATTGGAAGAAACCAAGGCATACATCTTAATAGCTGTAGAAAAGGATGTGATAACATTCAGAATCCATTCCTGACTCTAACAAGAAAGCGCTTAAAGTAGGAGAAATGGTTATGTTATTCCTATATGACAAAGAAAATCTATTTGAAATCAGTACCTACAACCAAAATTAATAGGAAAACTAGAGGCATTCACTCTGAAGTCATGTATGAGGCAAGATTACCCATCATTATTATTTTTTAATTTTTTATGTTTATTTATTTTTGAGAGAGAGAGACTGCTGGGGAGGGGCAGAGAGAGAGAGGGAGACACAGAATCCAAAGCAGGCTCCAGGCTCTGAGCTGTCAGCACAGAGCGACACACAGGGCTCGAACTCATGACCTGCGAGATCGTGACTTGAGCCGAAGTTGGACACTTAACTGACTGAGCCACCCAGGTGCTGCTGCCCACCATTATTTAATGTTGTTATGGTAGTCCTACTGAATGCAACCAGAGTAAGAAGGGACAAAGAATCAAGAGTTAAACTCTTAGAAAGGGGAAAAACAAATTATTGTTATTTGCAGATGATATGATACTCTACCTAGAAAACTAAAGGGAATTAGTTAAAAATCTACTAAAACCAATGAGAGTACAGTACAAATAACATATGGAAAATAAATATAGAAAAATATTAGCTTTCCTGTATATCAAAACATGCAAACTCAAATGCTTTTAAAGGCCAGGCAGTAACCTAAATGCATGACTTCACTGGTGTAGGAATATGCTATTCACAGTAGCAAGAAAAGTATAAACTAGCTAATACTTAATAAGAAATACAAAATATTTATGCTCAAAACTATGAAAACTGAATAAATAAAGAAATATACACAATGTACCCAGGTCATTTGGAGAATAAATAGGTGGTACTAGCCAGGAAAGTTTAGAATCACGAGAGTAATAAGAACTTACACGAACGCTATCAGATGTTAAAATGTATGTGACAGCTCTAGAAATTTAAATGGTGTGTTTTGTTTCTGTTTTGCTTTTATGCTTGTTTGGTAGAAGAGATAGATCATTATATAGAAAAGAAAACCCAGAAACATGAATAGGTATAGGTAAAATGCTAGCTTATGCTATATTCATTCATTCAGAAACACTGTTTTAAGCACTAAATCACTGAGGACACAACAGTGCATGTGGTAGTTTAGATTGTTTCTCTTTACAATTTGGTGGTAGATTTAAGCAATGTACAAATATACCAAAAGTAAGTAAGAAAAATCAAGATAATTCAAGTAGGATGGTGTAATAGTGACTTGAGGAGGGAATATTTAGGCTGATAAATGAATTGTTAGAAGGAGTGATCCAGGTGTAATTCAGGGGAAAGAACCTCTCAGAGTAAAGGAATATCATTTTCTCCTCAAAATTACCAGGCTTGGTATATTCAAGAAATAGAAAGAAGGCCAGTATGGGTGGAGCAAAATAGGCAAGTAGGTATAATGTGATTTGTGCAGGAGCTAGATCTTGTAGGACTTTGCACGCACCCAACATAAGGAGCTTGAATTTTCTTTTTAACTATAATATGAAAATATTGAGAGATTTTAAAGCATAGGAGTGACATAGTATGATTTGTAATTTATATAGAAATTTAATATAGAAATTTAATTTATATAGAAATTTAAATTACACTCTGGTTGTTATTTGTAGAACTTATTACAGAGAGGTCAGCAGGGAAATAGGTTACCAGTTAGGAACCTATCTGAATTGTCAGGAGAGATGAAGGTGGCTGGGTTAAGGTGGTAATAGTGGAATTGGAAGGAAGTGGATGGATTTGAAATACGTTTTGGTGGAAGGTCATTGAATTGGGACACTGAGGAAAAGAAAAGAATCAATGGGTAATTTCTAGTTATGGACTAAATGAACTGGATAAATGATATCGGGAAGACTGGAAAAAGACCAGGAATGGGGTTGGAATAGGGAAACAAAGATTTCAAATATATCAAGTTTCCGGTGTCAGACATTCTGAGAAGTAGGCAGTGGAATATATAAATCTGGTGTTCTCATGAGAAGCTGGGCTTGGGACAACCATGATCTTTAAAGCCAGGGCACACATGAGTGTTAGAGAGGCAAAGGAGGCCCGGAAAGGAGTCCTGGGCATTCTGGCATTTGTCAGGCAGGCAGAACAGGAGCAAGGTAGCAACAGAAATGGGGAAAACATGGATGGCAAGGCTGGAGGAAAACTAACGAGGCATTGAACCTGAGAGAAGAAAGCATTCCAGGGAGGGATAGTGGACTGTGATAAGTATTGCTGTGAGTTTAAGTAAGATAAGAACAAAATGGAAGTCGTTGTCTAGTCTGAAAGGAGCAATCTTGGTGAGGTTGGTTGGTATTGGATTGTTAATAGACTGAGAATTGAGGAAGAGGAGACCATTACTTTTGACAACTTTTTCAATATAATTAAAGTGACATTCAACCATTTCAATACAATAAAAAATTATTTCAGTTTACTAAAGGTGACAGTGAAAACCAGTTAGGAGAACAAGGATTTTTTTTCATAAATGATCTTGGTATAATTTCTTACTATTTGAGAAAAAAGTAAATAGGTTGATTGCAGTGTTTTAGAAAAAAAGGTAAACTTCAAAAGGATAATAAGCCTTATCTCTAATGATAATTATAAAACACTTAATGAGTGTTTTCCTTTTGTAGTTAAACATGTTTGTATTTTAATTTTTTCCACAGCATACTTTCTTTTAGTTAAAAGAATCAATGTCTCTCATAACAACCAACAATTTCTTGGCAGTTCAAAACGAAATTATAGGAACTCAATTCCACAGACTATTGGCTTTGCAACATTAGCACGCCATCTAGAAAGGTGCAAAATATAAGAACCTTAAGAGTTATAACACAGTGGTGAGGTGAGGTGAGTGTCCTAAGTGAAATACAAACACCTAAGAAAAGTCAAAAGAAGAGCTTATAACTCCTGGTTTCTGATCATCTGGTAAAACTCTGAAATGAAAGGGCTTGGCAAAGGGAAGCCCATAGTGATTGCATCATGTGAGCAATGTCATTGGAGTAGGAAGGTGGAACTTGTACCTCACTGAGTAACCCTGTGGGAGAAACCCACAGGACGTGGTAAACAATCAGTGGTTACCCGAAGAGCTTGCCAGGGAAGTTAGTAATAGGGAAGAAACCCTAGAGACTCCCTTTCTTTTCCTTCAGGAATGTTTGCTCATCAGTTCAATAGAGAAGAAACAAATAGCATGTATAACCTGAGATCTCTGAAGTGTGTATATGCACGTGTGTGTCTCCAGTCACCACAGGAGATCATAATCAGCTGTTCACAAATAGCCCTGGACTCTTTCTGGACCTTGTTTCCAGTGCTCAAGTAGCTTATCCAAGCCTAATTAGAGAGGGTTAGCTCTGATTAAGGTTTAAAGAAATGTGGTTAGTGAAAGAGGCCACAAAACAGAGAGACTTCAGAACTAGATTTGGGTGGAGACACCACTCCTCTCTGTTTTACACAGTGGCTGTGATTGCTGTGGGTTGTGGAGATTGACTGGATTTGTCCATTGCTCACATTAAAGTCCACCTAATAGTGCATGTTACAAAGATGCGAACGATCTAGATGTCTGCATTCTGACTCAGTGGTGGATGAAGACACCTCCTTGCAATTGAGACAAGTACTCGCTGGGTAGATGGAGGAGTAAAAAGAAAAACAAAGTATGCAAGCAAGAGATGATTCAAAATTCTACTTGTTTGTGAGTCAGAAGCAATGAGTCTAAGACTATTGTTAGCTACTTTCCTGGCTCTCCATAGTCCCTCTGCGAGTGCTGCCTAAGAAAGATCTGATGTGGAGAGGGCATGACTACACTGCTTTTATCAGGAAGCCAAGAGGTTGTCAGGATGTTCTTAGACACAGAAAAAGAAGACTTTTAAATGTCAGTGGCATTACCTGCATGTCTTTTCTGGCTCTCAGTGTGTTCTTCACTCTCACATAGAGATTGACACGTTTCCCTGGTCCCTGATCAAAAATAGAACTCACTTCTCATTTCAGCTCTCAAGCTAGGAATGGTGTGTCCCAAGCTTTCATAGTCTTCAATTCAGAACCTGAAGCCAACATAAGCAAAGTGTTATCCGAGTGCTTTTATTATGTTTATGTACTTAGAACTTTTATATAAATTGTTTTCCCTGGAGATGCTTCTCATTGCTGGCAACTCCTGTTTTTCTGCTTATATTTCCCTTTATTTAACTTTATTTTGATGCCAGTGGGTTTTGTGCTTGACTGTATTTCTGTTTAATTTCAGGATGTTGGGCTTTTAGTAAAGCATAATGAGGAGCCCAGTTCACTCTCTGTTCAAGTGCTCGATAATGTGCTCTGCAGGAGATGAAAAGGATGCATCTCTTATGGTTGCCCTCAGTGTAGTTGTTCTGCCTGTGTATCTGCTAAGCATGGGCAAATGGCCCCTGTTTGAACTGAGGACTCCCTTCCTTTCTCTGACAATCATCTCCTTCCCTCTTACCAACCTAATTCTTACTTGGACTCTTGATGTGTACCTTGGACTCTCATGTTTGATGGATTTACCAAGACTTTCTTTTCCAACTCAACATCCTTCCTTTTTCTCTATCTACCTGCAGCATTCCTGAGCTCCCAAAGGGGACTGACAGGCTCATCTACATACTTCTCTAGCAACCTGGTCACAAAGACCACAGCTAACAGCTATTGATGAACAATAAATTACCAAACGCTGCCTTCACTTGGTACCTGGCCTGTCCACCTCATCAATTGCTAATTTTAAATATCCTAATGTGGCATTGCTTCTACACTCAGTTTTTAATGAGCCCTACCTAGCCACATTCCTCTAATCTACCTGTTTCAAGATGATTTGTGATCAAGACTTTTCTTACAACCTTTCAGAGAAGACTGAAGCCAAGAATTAGTACTTAACCTTTATTCCTTGAGTACCCTCTTTGCTCGGTCATTTGCCACAAAAATGTGCCCTCTCTCTTCTAGGGCACAAAAGAATTGCTTTTTGTAGGAGAAACACAGATTTCTGCAAACACTTTAATTTTTATTTGAACTAACACATTCTTACTTTACAGTTGACCTACCATATTTTTCTCTTCATTAGTGCAAGCTTTGATTTTTAAACAATATATTTTTTTCTAATTACAAAATAAATACATATGTGATAAACTCAGAAAATATAGGAAAGTTCTAGGGAAGAGACAGAGAATCACCTATAATCTCCCCATTTATTATTAATTGCTTTGTATCTTCGTAACTTCCTTTTTATATAGTAACGCAATTAGGATCGTATTGTACATACTATTTGTATCTCCTTTTCACTCAACAATTCATCATTAATATTTTCCCGTAGTGATAAACATTATACTATATCGTGGTTGTTAATGATTACATAGGGTACAATACTTCCTAATATAATAAATCAAATCCCTGATGGGTTTGTTAATTAACTCGATTGTAAAAATCATTTCACAATGTATATGTATGTCACATCATCATGTTGTACATGTTAAATATATACAATTTTATTTGTCAATTATACCTTAATAAAGTTGAGGGAAAACAGAAAACAAAATAAAAAAAATAAACCAAATGCCCTAACTTGTTTCTAATGTATTGACATTATAGAAGACGCTTGAGTGAGCATCCCTGACCAAAACTTTCTATTCATCTTTAATTCTATCAACCTACTATTTGCTTATGGAATCAAGCTCCATATTATCCTCTCTATTGCCCTCATTTGCTTTGCCAGTTAAATGGACAATATTTCTGAACTGGTGTTCATTTTCTTCAACTAAGGTGTACCTATTGTGGTGGTTGTGGGGGTATAAACTAAGGTTGTTTTTTATTTTATATTATATTAATTAACTAATTAATTTTTAATTTAAATCCAAGTTAGTTAATATACAGTGTAATAATGATTTCAGGAATAGAATTTAGTGCTTCATCACTTACATATAACACCCAGTGCTCATCCCAACAAGTGTCCTCCTTGATATCTTTCTCCCATTTAGCCCATCTCCCCACCCAACACCCTGCTAGCAACCCTCAGTTTGTTCTCTGTATTTAAGAGCTTCTTATGGTTTGTCTCCCTCCCTGTTTTTATATTATTTTGCTTCCCTTTCCTTATGTTCATCTGTTTTATATCTTAAATTCCACATATGAGTGAAATCATATGATATTTGTCTTTCTCTGACTGACTTATTTTGCTTAGCATAGTGCACTCTAGTTCCACGTTTTTGCAAAATGGCAAGATTTCATTCTTTTTGATAGCTGAGTAATATTCCATTGTATATATATACCACATCTTCTTTATCCATTCATCAGTTGATGGACATTTGAGGTCTTTCCATACTTTGACTATTGTCAGTAATGCTGCTATAAACGTTGGGGTGCATGTGCCCCTTCGAATCAGTACTCCCGTATCCCTTGGATAAATACCTAGTAGTGCAATTGCTGGGTCATAGAGTAATTCTATTTTTATATTTTTTGAAGAACCTCCATATTGTTTTCCAGAGTGGCTGCACCAGTTTGCATCCCCAGCACCAGTGTGAAAGACAATATAATATTGTCTTTCTCTGCATCCTTGCCAATGTCTGTTGTTGCCTGAGTTGTTAATGTTAACCATTCTGACAGGTGTGTGAGGTGGTATTTCATTGTGGTTTTGATTTGTATTTCCCTGATGAGTGATGTTGAGCATTTTTTCATGTGTCTGTTAGCCATCTGGATGTCTTCTTTAGAAAAATGTCTATTCATGTCTTTTGCCCATTTCCTCACTGGATTATTTGTTTTAGGGGTATTGATTTTGATAAGTTCTTTATAGATTTTGGATACTAACCCTTTATCTGATATGTTATTTGCAAATATCTTCTCCCATCCAATCGGTTGCCCATTAGTTTTGCTGATTCTTTCCTTCACTGTGCAGAAGCTTTTTATTTTGCTGAGTTCCCAATGGTTCATTTTTGCTTTTGTTTCCTGCCTCTAGAGCTATGTCAAGTAAGAAGTTGCTGCAGCCGAGGTTAAAGAGGTTGTTGTCTGTTTTCTTCTCTAGGATTTTGATGGTTTCCTATCTTACATTTAGGTCTTTCATCCATTTTTAGTTTATTTTTGTGTACGGTGTAAGAAAGCGGTCCAGGTTCATTCTTCTGCATGTTGCTGTCTAGTTTTCCCAACACCATTTGATGAAGAGACTGTCTTTTCTCCATTGGATATTCTTTCCTGCTTTGTCAAAGATGAGTTGGCCATATGTTTGTGGGTCCATTTCTGGGTTCTCTGTTTCATTGATCTACATGTCTATTTTTGTGCCAGTACCATACTGTCCTGATGATTACAGCTTTGTAATACAGTTCCAAGTCTAGAATTGTGATACCTCCAGATTTGTTTTTGTTTTTCAGGATTGCTTTGGCTTTTTGGGGTCTTTTCTGGTTCCATACAAATTTTAAGATTGTTTTTTCTAGCTCTGTGAAGAACGCTGGTGTTATTTTAATAGGGATTACATTGAATATGTAGATTGATTTGGGTAGTATTGACATTTTAACAATATTTGTTCTTCTAATCCATGAACATGGAATGTTTTTCCATTTTTTTTGTATGTCTTCAATTTTTTTCATAAGCTTTCTACAGTTTTTAGAATACAGATTTTTCACCTCTTTGGTTAGGTTTATTCCTAGGTATTTTATGGGTTTTGGTGCAGTTGTAAATAGGATTGGTTTCTCTTTCTGCTGCTTCATTATTGGTGTATAGAAATGCAACTGATTTCTGTACATTGATTTTATATCCTGCAACTTCAAATTCATTGATCAGTTCTAGCAGTTTTTTGATGGAGTCTTTTGGGTTTTCCCAAAAGACTCCACATAGAGTATCATGTCATCTGCAAAGAGTGAAAGTTGACTTCCTCCTTGCCACTTTATTTCATTTCTTTGTGTTGTCTGATTGCTAAGGCTAGGACTTCCAACATTATGTTGAGTAACAGTGGTGAGAGCAGACATCCTTGTCGTGTTCCTGACCACTAAGGTTGTTTTTAAATAGTCCCCAGGATTTCTTACAAGTTCTCTAATGTCCACCTTTTGCAGTTCACCTATCCAAAATCAGGTACTACATGATGAGTGTTTTAAGCATTCTCCTCATTTGGGTTGGTACTTATGGTCTTAATTATGTAATAATCATGATTACAAACTGGCTTGCATAGGAATTCTGCCTACACCAATTCCTGTCCATTCTTTCGAGCCAAGTCCAGGATATGTCTTTTCCACATGTATTCAAATAGCGTTTATGCCAGAGGCTATGTTTCTTATCCAAACCTCATGTCCACAGTTTGTCCCCATGATGGGCTTTGCCAATTTGGATGTGGATTGTGATCAGAATCCAATTTTGCAGCCTCCCAATGTCACTTAATATTTCTAGGCCTGCCTTGTGATTTTCCCTCATAGCTTTATAATGTAATGTATCCTTATTATTGCCATACTTTTATTGTTTCAGTATGGAGTCCACTCAAGGAAATTTTATAATATTGTCTTTATCTAATAGGCTATTGAATATTGACCTTGTACCCACGATGTACAAACCATTGTGCTGTTTTTCACTCTGTAAATAAGCAGATTAAAGGAGGGAATTTTTTTTTTTTACTTTTTTAAAGAAGAGTTTAAATATGGATGTGCTAATCCAAACTTATACTTAATGTTACTCCAATCCCATCTTCCCCAACCAAATAGATTTGTTATTACAAAATACCAAAGCAAGTAGCTGCTGTACTATATATATGTATTCATAACCATCATATTCTCTTCCTCTAAGCTATGTCTTCTTCTTCTGTGACAATTAAAGAAGTTTTCTAGTTCCTTCTTGTGACATCTACAATAGTGATTCTTAACTGGTTGCATGTAAGATAATATTTGAAACATTCTAATATCTGGGTCCTTTTTTAAACCAATTAAATCTGGACTTCCAAGGGTGAGTCCCAAGCAGTGTTATTTGATAACTCTACGAAAATTCTGACATTTAGAGAGTAGAGCTACTTGGTATTCAACAAAGCACGTTGAATCTGACCCTCCATTTCCTCAAGAAAATCAGCAACCTCTATACTACTGGTTCTCAGACTTTGCTGAAGATTAGAAACATTGGGGAGCTTTTAAAAATTCTGATGCCCAGGTGACACTCAAGAACAAATAAGAGTCTCTGGGGCAACAGCCTTATTTTGTACTTCCAAATAAATGGCCAAACTTGAGAACCAGTGTTCTATACCCTTGCAACTCAAAGTGTGCCCTCTGATCCAAAAGCACTGGCATCACCTGGGAACGTGATAGTAATGCTGGGTCTCAGGTCTACCATATTAGCAGATGATTTTTGTCACATCAAAGTTTCAGTGACACTATTTAAACAAAGGATTTTAGCATTGTAGCTTAGAATCTTAACTTTGAGACTTGTAATTTTATCATTTTAATTCACTTAGCAAAGAGTAGAAAGATTTGTTTCAAAAATCATCTGGACCTTTTTAGGAAGCTGCAGGTCTCCTTGGCATTTCATCCCTTTTGTTCTTGCTTGTTTCACTTTATTATTAATATTATTATTATTATTATTACCTCCATGTTATAGATGAAATAAGTAAGTAACTGACCCAAGATTTCACAGCTAAGCAGTATCAAGCCTGGCAGGATGCAGACTCAGGCATTCTAACCTCAGAACCCACACTCCTACTTCCTAACCTGAAATAACTTCTAAGTGAGGCTCTCTTGAAACATGAGGGATTTATATTTGGTTTATTATGAAAACTTTAAGCATACAAAAATCAGAAGAAATAGTATAATGCACTTCTATATATCTACCACCTAGATTTATCAGTCCTTAATGTTTTGTCTTATTTATTTCATCCACATTTATATTTACTGAATCATTTTAAAGTAAATTTCAGATAATGATATTTCATCCCTGTAATGGATTGAATGGTTGCCCCCAAAAGGCTTAATATTACTTTATACTATAAAATCAATGTTACCTTATTTGGAAACTGGGTCTTTGCAGATGTATTTAATTTAAGAATCTTGTCATGAGAAGATCACCTTGGGTTATCCTTGGGGGCCCTACATCCAATGACAAGTCTCTTTTTAAGAGAAAATCAGAGGGAGATTTGACAGAGACAGTAGAGAAGTAAATATACACAGATAAAGAGAAGACAAGAGGCAAAGATCAAGAGTTACATGGCCACACGCCAAGGAATGCCTGGAACTATCAAAAGCTCAAAGAAGCAAGGAAGTATTCTTCCCCAGAACTATCTGAGAGAGCACAGACCTGCCAACATCTTGATTTTGAACCTCTAGCTTCTAGAATTGTGAATAAATTTTTGTTTTAAGTCTCCAAGTTTGTGGTGATTTGTTATGGCAGCCCTAGGAACTACTAGAACCTGTTAATACTTTATGTGTGTCACCAGCAAAGTAAGGAGATTCTTTTACATAGCCAGAGTACAGTGGTCACACCTAACAAAATTAACACTAATCCCTTAGTGTCATCTAATATGGAGTTTATAATCAAATTTTCCTAATTGTTCTCCAGAGGTATTTTAGGACTGGTTTGTTCAAATAAGGTCCAATGAGAGACCATACATTGTATTTCATTGTACAAATCTATTTTAATCTAGAAAACATCTTCCTCTTTTCATGGCATTGACTTATTGAAGAACCTATAGAATGATTCACATTCAGGATTTGTCTTGTTGCCAGAATGGAGGGGTCTTTGCACGTAAACAGTTCTGCTGGGAAAAGGTTTCCTCAAAGCCTTCTCGGATCCCATTCTTCTGGTAGTGCCTGCCTGCAGGCAAAGCTGATGGGAGGCAATGACAGAGTGGGGAGATGTGCCACTGGCTGCATCTTCCTAGGGTTTTTTTCCATGGGCTTATGCCTCTCCTTTCTCACATAAGAAGATTCTAGAGTTTGATCCTTCTTCTGGAGAAAATGTGGAACAAGGGCTCATTCTCTCTAAACTGGAATTGATTTATGGTAGCCTGGAGATGTAGGCAGTTTTGTTTTTAGGGATTTCGACTGGCAGTGGCCCTAAAGCACTTGTAGTCCACGTAGGGCACACTGGGGCTGCAATTCCACTTTTGAGATGCTTGTGATCATGTAAATGTTGCCTGCTCCCTTGCAAATCTCATATACTTAGACAGGAAAACGTATTATGTTGCCAACACAGTGATATGAATTGGTTTTATATTGATGTGTGTGGCTTTCCCACTGATCAGGTCGAGGGTCAAGGGAGATTTGAGGCTGATGGATATTTGACAAGGAAAACCTTACCTATTGCCTAGTTTTGCATATGGCTGATACCTGGAACTGGAGGACTGCAGAGAATTGCCAATACCAAAAAGTCAGGCTTCACATTGATCATGCAACAGCTGTGGGAAGGGAGCCAAAGATACCTAGCCCCTTGTCAGATGAGAATTTCCATCAACTATGGGAGAAGACAGAAAGGAAAATGATACACTCTGTTTAGAAATTGCCACTGATGTCTTGACAGGTTACTTCTCCTGAATCAACCTCAGGTTTCCCCCACTATCTAAAAGTAGAGCCTTCCTATGAAACATTTCAGGAGCTGACATGGTATAAAGTGAAGAAGCAATTGCCATTTCAAAAGTGAAAATCCACTTCACATTTCTTTCAGTTAGCAAAAAACCAGGTTCTAATATAGGTCTTTTGTAAAAGTGAGGTGGTGTAAAGTGAACTGGCAGATCGTGGAGCAGACCTGCACTATTTTTTCCCCTTGTGATTCAAAGCCAAGGAAATGTTTTCTCATCACTGTGTGTCTCAAAGCTCTGAAATAAGGCATCCTTTCCTGTCTTTTATTTGATTTAAGATCTGCTTTGGGCATTTATTGAACTGATCAACACATTAGTTTTATTATTCTCTTCCATGTCCTTTTATGTTCTGGCAAGTTTATTAGGTGAGGCCAGTTTCCTTCTGAGAGTTTAATCCAAAACCTTTACTAGAAGGCTAGCATATTTCCTTTCCTCATAAAGATAAGAAAATGTCAACAGGCACAACAAAGATAGCAGACCATCTGAGCCTGACATATGAAAAAAAGAGTCCATGTCAAACTTGCCCATGAGATTGACTTCAACACTTGCCTGCTTACTTCTCTTGATTACTGGTTCACAACTGAGATAAGTAATCCCCTGAGGGGGGAGCTGGTCATATTCTATTGCTTACTCATGGGTCTGGGTACTTTTATTTTTAGGTTTTTGGTAGAAAAGACATGGAGTGTGAGAGAAAGAGAGGAGTCAAGGGTGTCTCTAAAATTTTATACTTTAGCAAAAGCTAGGGTAGGATTTTCATTTTCTGGCATGGAATAGACTACTGAAAGAAAGTCTTTCATGTAAGGGAGGAAGAGCATGGGGGAAATGTTAGGAATTTGGTTTTGAACATACTAAGTTTAAGACACCTAATATATATCCAAACTGAGATACACATTTAGGTAAACCAGACTGAAATTCAGGGAGTCATCATCATATACTTGCTGTTTAAACCTACGTGAGGAAGACTACATAAACAAGAGGAGAGGATCTCTATTATTCATAGTGGGGGTCAGCAATCTTTTTCTATAAAAGGTGAGGCTGAAAATATTTCAGGTTTTGCAAGCTGTACACTCTCTGTCACAATTACTCAACTCTACCTTCATAGTGAAAGCAACCATATACAATATGGAGAGGAATGGATGTATCTGTGTTCCTAATAAAACTAGTTCTAGAAATAGCCAGCAGGCCAGTTTTGGCCCAAGGGCTCAGTTTGCTGAGTCTTGTTGAGAGGTCAGACTTTTAGGCTCATAAGAAGGAAAAATAAAAATTCTGAGCTTATACTTTAAACTCTTCCTCTCTAAGCAAAGAAATTGTGTGTGTGTGTGTGTGTGTGTGTGTGTGTGAGCGCACATGCACATGCATGTAAAAGACAAGATGAGTATCTCTATGGACCAGACAGAGCAGCCAGAGTTCTGTAACCATGAGATTATAGAGAACCCAGAGTTCACCATGCATGGTGAAAGACCTGAGTTGGACTCATCGTCTGAAACCAGAAGCTGGGCAGGACTTACCTGCCTAAGAAAGCAAGGCTGAAAAAATGATACTACTGTCTTTGGCTTTGTGAGTCATATGGTCTCTGTCATAACTATTCAACTCTGCCACCATCTAAGGATAACAGCTATAGATAATATGTAAGCAAATGAGTGTGGTGGAGTTGCAATAAAACTTTATTTGTGGAGAGGAGAGGCTTCTGGGAAGATGGCCGCGTAGGAGGACGCTGGGCTCACCGCGTCCTGTGGATCGCTTAGATTCCACCCACACCTGCCTAAATAACCCAGAAAATCGCCAGAAGACTAGCAGAACGGATTCTCTGGAGCCAAGCGTAGACGAGAGGTCCATGGAAGAGGGTAGGAAGGGCAGAGAGGTAGTGCACGCTACACAGACTGGCAGGAGGGAGCCAGGGTGGAGGGGCAGCCTGCCGGCCAAGCAGAGCCCTCGAGTCTGGCTTGCAAAAACAGGGGCCGGACGGAGTGTGTTCTGACAGCAAGTGGGACTTAACATCTGGAAGGTTATAAGTTAACAGATCTGCTCAGAGAACAGGAGGGCTGGAGGACAATGGGAGGGAGATTTGTTGAGCCCTGGACAACAGAGCACAGCTTGGCAGGGAACAAAGGCGCTCGCCAGTGCCTTCTCCCTCGCCCATCCCCCAGCCAAAATCCCAAAGGGAACCGGTTCCTGTCAGGGAACTTGCTTGCACCGTGAGAACACCCAACACTGTGCTTCTGCAGATCCATCCCTCCGGGGGGGTCTGACTCCCTCCTGGTGCTGCAGGCCCCTCCGGAAGCAGATCACTGAAGGATAAACGAGCTGAGCCTACCCCTCCTGCCCCTGTGCACCTTGCCAATCCACCCCAGCTAATACACCAGATCCCCAGCACCACAAGCCTGGCAGTGTGCAAGTGGCCCAGATGGGTCATGCCACCCCACAGTGAATCCCACCCCTAGGAGAGGGGAAGAGAAGGTACACACCAGTCTGACTGTAGCCCCAGTGGTGGGCTGTGGGCAGACATCAGGTCTGACTGCGGCCCCGCCCACCAACGCAAGTTATTCAAGACAGCACAGGAGAAGTGCCCCGCAGTTCTGCACCACTCCAGGGACTATCCAAAATGACAAAACGGAAGAATTCCCCTTAAAAAAACCTCCAGGAAATAACAACAGCTAACTAACTGATCAAAAAGGATTTAAACAATATAACAGAAAGTGAATTTAGAATAATAGTCATAAAATTAATCGCTGGGCTTGAAAACAGTATAAAGGACAGCAGAGAATCTATTGCTACAGAGATCAAAGGACTAAGGAGCAGCCAGGAGGAGCTAAAAAATGCTATTAATGAGCTGAAAAATAAAATGGAGATGACCACAGCTCAGATTGAAGAGGCAGAGGAGAGAATAGGTGAACTAGAAGATAAAATCATGGAAAAAGAAGAAGCTGAGAAAAAGAGAGATAAAAAAATCCAGGAGTATGAGGGAAAAATTAGAGAAATAAGTGATGCACTAAAGAGAAATAATCTACGCATAATTGGTATTCCAGAGGAGGAAGAGACAGGGAAAGGTGCTGAAGGTGTACTTGAAGAAATAATAGCTGAGAACTTCCCTGATCTGGGGAAGGAAAAAGGCATTGAAATCCAAGAGGCACAGAAAACACCCTTCAGACGTAACTTGAATCGATCTTCTGCACAACATATCATAGTGAAACTGGCAAAATACAAGGATAAAGAGAAAATTCTGAAAGCAGCTAGGGATAAATGTGCTCTAACATATAAAGGGAGACCTATAAGACTCGTGACGGATCTCTCTACTGAAACGTGGCAGGCCAGAAAGGATTGGCATGATATCTTCAGTGTGCTAAACAGAAAAAATATGCAGCCGAGAATCCTTTATCCAGCAAGTCTGTCATTTAGAATAGAAGGAGAGATAAAGGTCTTCCCAAACAAACAAAAACTGAAGGAATTTGTCACCACTAAACCAGCCCTACAAGAGATCCTAAGGGGGATCCTGTGAGACAAAGTACCAGAGACATCGCTACAAGCCTGAAACCTACAGACATCACAATGCCTCAACCCATATCTTTCTATAATAACACTGAATGTAAATGGACTAAATGTGCCAACCAAAAGACATAGGGTATCAGAATGGATAAAAAAAACAAGACCCATCTATTTGCTGTCTACAAGAGACTCATTTTAGACCTGAGGACACTTTCAGATTGAAAGTGAGGGGATGGAGAACTATTTATCATGCTACTGGAAGTCAAAAGAAAGCTGGAGTAGCCATACTTATATCAGACAAACTAGACTTTAAATTAAAGGTTGTAACAAGAGATGAAGAAGCGCATTATATAATAATTACAGGGTCTATCCATCAAGAAGAACTAACAATTATAAATGTCTATGTGCCAAATATGGGAGCCCCCAAATATATAAAACAATTACTCACAAACATAAACAACCTTATTGACAAGAATGTGGTAATTGCAGGGGACTTTAATACCCCACTCACAACAATGGATAGATCATCTAGACACATGGTCAATAAAGAAACAAGGGCCCTGAATGATACATTGGATCAGATGGACTTGACAGATATATTTAGAACCCTGCATCCCAAAGCAACAGAGTATACTTTCTTCTCGAGTGCACATGGAACATTCTCCAAGATAGATCACATACTGGGTCACAAAACAGCCCTTCATAAGTATAAAAGAATTGAGATCATACCATGCATACTTTCAGACCACAATGCTATGAAGCTTGAAATCAACCACAGGAAAAAGTCTGGAAAACCTCCAAAAGCATGGAGGTTAAAGAGCTACTAAAGAATGAATGGGTCAACCAGGCAATTAGAGAAGAAATTAAAAAATATATGGAAACAAACGAAAATGAAAATACAACAACCCAAACGCTTTGGGATGCAGCGAAGGCAGTCCTGAGAGGAAAATACATTGCAATCCAGGCCTATCTCAAGAAACAGGAAAAATCCCAAATACAAAATCTAATAGCACACCCAAAGGAAATAGAAGCAGAACAGCAAAGACACCTGAAACCCAGCAGAAGAAGAGAAATAATAAATATCAGAGCAGAAATAAACAATATAGCATCTAAAAAAACTGTAGAGCAATCAATGAAACCAAGAGTTGGTTTTTTGAAAAATTAAACAAAATTGATAAACCTCTAGCCAGGCTTCTCAAAAAGAAAAGGGAGATGACCCAAATAGATAAAATCATGAATGAAAATGGAATTATTACAACCAATCCCTCAGAAATACAAGCAATTATCAGGGAATACTATGAAAAATTATATGCCAACAAACTGGACAGCCTGGAAGAAATGGACAAATTCCTAAACACCCGCACAGTTCCAAAACTCAAACAGGAGGAAGTAGAAAGCTTGAACAGATCCATAACCAGTGAAGATATTGAATCAGTTATCAAAAATCTCCCAACAAATAAGAGTCCAGGACCAGATGGCTTCCCAGGGGAATTCTACCAGACATTTAAAGCAGAAATAATACCTATCCTTCTCAAGCTATTCCAAGAAATAGAAAGGGAAGGAAAACTTCCAGACTCACTCTATGAAGCCAGTATTACTTTGATTCCTAAACCAGACAAAGACCCAGTAAAAAAAGAGAACTACAGGCCAATATCCCTGATGAATATGGATGCAAAAATTCTCAATAAGATACTAGCAAATCGAATTCAACAGCATATAAAAAGAATTATTCACCATGATCAAGTGGGATTCATTCCTGGGATGCGGGGCTGGTTCAACATTTGCAAATCAATCAATGTGATACATCACATTAATAAAAGAAAAGATAAGAACCATATGATCCTGTCAATCGATGCAGAAAAGGCCTTTGACAAAATTCAGCAACGTTTCTTAATAAAAACCCTCGAGAAAGTCGGGATAGAAGGAACATACTTAAAGATCATAAAAGCCATTTATGAAAAGCCCACAGCTAACATCATCCTCAATGGGGAAAACTGAGAGTTTTTCCCTGAGATCAGGAACACGACAGGGATGTCCACTCTCACCGCTGTTGTTTAACATAGTGTTGGAAGTTCTAGCATCAACAATCAGACAACAAAAGGAAATCAAAGGCATCAAAATTGGCAAAGATGAAGTCAAGCTTTCGCTTTTTGCAGATGACATGATATTATACATGGAAAATCCGATAGACTCCACCAAAAGTCTGCTAGAACTGATACATGAATTCAGCAAAGTTGCAGGATACAAAATCAATGTCCAGAAATCAGTTACATTCTTATACACTAATAAGAATTGTGTAATCAATGAACACATTACACATGAACAAATCTCAAATATTTATTAGGTTAAAAAGTAAGTTGTCGGGTGGCTGAGTGTCTCAGTTGGTTAAGTATCCAACTTTGGCTCAGGCGATAATCTCATGGTTCACGTGTTTGAGCCCTGCATCGGGCTCTGTGCTGACAGCTTGGAGCCTGGAGCTTGCTTCAGAATCTATGTCTCCTTCTTTCTGCTCCTCCCCCACTTTTGTTCTGTCTCTCTCTCTCTCTCAAAAATAAACATTAAAAGTAATTTAAAAATAAAAAAGTGGAATTTCTCATAGAGTATATACTAAAATTTATTTTCAAAATTAATACTATGTATATTTTTAAGTATGTATATATTTAAGAAAAGTATAAGGTATGACTTGGATTGACACCAAATTCATTATAGTGGTTGCCTCTCAGGAGAAAAGGAGGAGAGGAGCAAAACGACATTTTCTGTAAGGGTTAATTTAAAAATAAAAAGTTCTGAAGAAATTGTTAAATATAATTTTCAAAAAACTATAAAAGTCCTAACTCTCATACTGATATAAAATGAACATGTGTTATAGATTTTCTTTAACTTAATCACTGAAGGAACTAGTCAGATGTTATAATGGGTTCAAAAGAGAATCCACGAACAAACACATTTATAGATGAACAATATTGAAATGTGTGTAAAATTGTTTTTCCAGCACAAAAGGAAGAGACAGAATTTATATGTCTATAGATAAGAATTATTTTGCATAGCTATCATTATCTACAATATTCAAAGTTGTACAATAGTTCCTATAGAATCAGAATCTGATAAGCCCAAGAGGTCTCCTCTAGAGTCTAGACAATGCATAGTTTTCCATTTTTAAAGTTTAAAGTATACCCTTTCTCTACACAACCATAATAATATTTGCTCATTTTACTTTACAGGTTCATGTGGTTTTGTTATATTATTCTCTGTACTTTATTTAAAAACAATTTGTTGTTGCTGTTGTTGTTAAAAAGACTATATTCTTGCCACATCTCCTCACCTCCAACACCAGCCCCAAATTCCAAAGATACTGATTCCGGAAGTCTGGAGATGGGTTTAGGGATCTGTTATTTTAAAAACTAACCCAGGTTATTCTGAAGTGCAACTAGGTTTGAGCATCTCTTACTAGATGGTAACTAACATTCCTCCCAACTCTGAGATTCAGACTTGTGCCTTTGTTCTTTGGTTTGGGAGAAGAAGTGGGATTAAGGACTGAGTTAGGGAAGGGCAAATGAGAGAAATAATTGAATCCTTGACCTGGAGAGGAAAGCCCGTCCTGTGCCTAGGGTAGCAAGAGGCATGTATCAGATGCCAGGCATTTTTTATAAATGAATTTACATTTCCATGGAGCAGAATTAGGACAACAGTCATTCAGTACAGTGTCTGGGCATGTCTCTTAATTGTGGTAGACCTCTTTCTCATTATAAAAATCATAATCTGTGCCCTGTCTACCTCAGAGTGCTACTATGAGAACGTATTTGGAGCTACTTTATAAACTGCAAGGTGCTATGCAATTAAAAAAATGTTATAACGGTGTTTATAGATAGTGGTCATAATTTTTTGACAAACTAGTTATACAGCATATTAGAGAGTGTACTATAATTTTTTTGAGGGGGATGTGTGAAAGGGGTAAAAATAGAAGATCTTTTATATTGGCATAAAAATGTATTTTAAAATATCTATCAAAATCTATGATTCTTGAATTGACTTTTGGATAATAGGTCTTATCAATTTAGGGACCCAATAATAGTAAACAAGATAGTAATTTATATTGAAATAGAGTTGTGGTCAACTAAGCATTGGATGGTAAAACTTTTGACTTGATAGGGATTATTCAAAAGTAGGGTGGGATCAGGTTGTTTAAATGAGGGATTCTGTGATTGTTTTGTAGGTTAGGCTGATTCAAAAGTTCTTATAAGAGGGGCATCTGGGCGGCTCAGTCGGTTGAGCATCTGACTGAGGCTCAGATCAGGATCTCATAGTTTGTGAGTTTGAGACCCTCATGGGGCTCTCTGGTGTCAGTGCAGAGCCTGCTTCGGATCCTCTGTCACCTCTCTCTCTGCACCTCCCCTGCTTGCCATCTCTCTCCCAAAAATAAATAAACATTTAAAAAAGTTCTTATGAGAATAAACAAGTAAAAGCAGCAAAAAACAGCCAATACTCTGAACTTATCTCTGTGACCTTTTGTTTTCTTCCTCTCTGGTTACCTGAATTCTACTCAATTTTCAGATCCACTGTATTCCTGTGTGGATTTGTCTTTGCTCACAACTCTTTCTCCCTCTTCTGAGCTCCAAGCAGCACTTCTGGTCTCTATCACTCATATTATTTGGCTCATGTGCCATGACATGACTGTTGTGGATGACTTGCCAGCCCTTTTTACCTATTTTGTCTTTTCCTCCTCAAATAATAAGTGGCATAAGGCCAACAGCATTGCTGTATACATCTTAGGGTCTCCCGTAGCCTCAGCCTAGTATTTTACAAAAAGGGTTATAGACCCTGGCAACCACTCTAAATTATGTGATCCTTGACTAAGACTCTTGAAACATCCAATCTTGTTTTGGAAGAGGATGAGATACATAGTTTTTGCAAGGTTTATGGCAGAGATTAGTCTTAGGAGTTCACTTGCTCTTTCATATAAAAAAAAAAAATCTTGTTATTGATAAAGTAGCTGAATCTCAAGAGCAGTTTAAGCCAGAGATTGGAGCACAGCTAGGACTTTGTCTCTCTCTCTCTCTTCTCTTATTTAGCTTTTCTTTGGTATCCATTATTCAGCTTCACAGCAAAAAATTCTCCTCAACATTGTGGAAACCCTGATTATCAAAAGTTGCTGGAATGTATAACTTATGGTTTCTATCAATGGGAAGGGATTGATATGATTTTTCTTTATCAAGTTCACAATTACTGGGGAAAGTCTTTGATTGGTCCAACTTGGGTCAAGTGATCATGGCAATCTAATTTTTTTTTAATTCAAGTGTAATTAACATACAGCATTATATTAGTTTCAGGTGTACAATAATGGCAATCTACTTTAATCAGGAGTGAAGGTCAAGTCACATTAAAACATGGATTCTTTCATCTGAACCATGTGGTTGGAATGGGAAGAGAAACAATTCCCAATAAAAGGGTGGAGGGTATTGTTTCTCAAAAGACAAAACAGCAGGTTTCAACCATACATTCAAGTCTCATTTCTCACTATTCTCAATTGGAATCAAGCCCCCTTGTTTCCTTACACATGTTGCTACTTTCTGCCTCTATCCCTTCCCCTTTCCCCCTAGGCTACCCTCCTGATGTATTTATAAGGTTTTGAGTCTCCTCTTCCAAGAAGATCCCCCCTGCCTCCATTATCTGATATCAGTTAATTTTGTACAAATATTTCCATTAAATGTTGTGTCATAATGACATGATATTGTAGTCAAGATTAGGAGATCCACATTAGGTCCTTATCTTGAGATTTGCTAGCTGTGTGACTCAGTGAAAATTCTTTAACTTCTTTGAGCCTCAGTTTTTCCCTTCTATAAACTAAAGATTATAACGCCCATGTTGCATATATATTTCTTTTTAAATTTTTTTTTTATTTTAGAGTGAGGGAATGCATGCACACGCAAGGGGGGGGGAGGGCAGAGGGAGGGGGGACAGAGAGAGAGAGAGAGAGAGAGAGAGAGAGAGAGAGAGAGAATCTTAAGTAGGCTCCATGCTCAGTGCAGAGCCTGAAGTGGGGCTTGATCCCACAACCCTGGGATCATGAACTGAGCTGAAATCAAGTCAGGCACTCAACTGACTGAGTCACCCAGGTGCCCTAACACCTATATATTTCAACATATAAATGAATTAATGCATTAAAAATTAGTTTGAAAAATAACTCTATAGATAGAAGATATCTTTATATCTCAGTGCATGGTGCAGGAAGGATCTTTAATACAGAGACTTACACTGGGACATGTGAGACACTTCTGGTACTTTAAAGCCAAGCTCACAACATCTGAGCCAAGGGTACCACTGCCATCTATATAATGGTTCAGATAGTGTTAACATCACTGGATTAAGAAGTAGTTGCATACTAGAGGTAATAAGGACATAAAAAATGTTCAACATCATTAGCCATTAAGGAAATGTAAATAAATCTACCATGATGTGCCACTTTATACCCACTAGGACGGCTCTAATAAACAAGACAAATAATAACATATGCTGACAAGGATGCAGAGAAACAGGAACCTTAGTATATTACTGATAGGAATGTAAAGTGTGTGGGCCACTTTGGCCAATACTCTAGCAATTACCCAAGCAGTTAAACACAAAGTTACCCTATAAACATAGAGTTACCATATGAGTTCTACTCCTACATATATACCCAAGAAAACGAAGATGCAAAACTTGTACACCAATGTGCTACTAACATTATTCACAATAGCTAAAGGTGTAAACAACTCATCAGTAGAAACATTACCTGGTTAAACAAATGTGTTATATGCATGCAGTGGAATATTATTCTGTAATACAAAGGAATTAAATAATACATGCTACAACATGGACAAACATTGAAAACGTTGTGCTAAGTGAAAGGAGCCAGTCCACATATGGTATGATTCCATTTATATAAAAGGTTCAAATCTTTAGAGACAGAAAGCAGACTAGTGGCTGTGTATATGGGAGGGAGGTGGGGAGTGACTTTTAGTGGATACAGGCTTCTTTTGGGGATGATTAAAATGTTCTACAGTTAGATTATGGTGATGGTTGCATAACTGTAAATATTCTAAAAACCATTGAATCGTACACTTTAAATGGGTGACTGCTATGGTATGAAAATGATCTCAACAAAACTGTTTTAGGAACACGAAAGGACATTCTTTTAAAAGAATTAAAAACAAAGTAGGAATAGTGCCTTGTGTCAACAAGCAGGGAGAATAGTGATGCTCCCAAGCAAAGTTACAACCTACACACTCAAATTAGGACCTCCAGTGTGTCTGCTGGGGTGCTGCTAGGAGCTCTTTCACAAACCTCCATTCCTTCCTTTACGTACTTTGCTCTGCTTGACATGTCCTTCCTTCCTCGCCCACCTAGTGAATTCTTATTCATCCTATGAGAATCATCTCAGGTACACTCTGTGAATTCTTTCCTATAACTGCTTCTCTTCCAGATAATGGGAGCAGCTTCCTCCTATTCCACTACCATAGCACCCCACACATACCACCTTCAGAGTGTTGATCTCACTCTCATCACTTTCATGGGTATATCTCCTTATTAGATGCTGAACCCCTTAAGGGCAGAAGCAATTTCTTTATTATTTTAATATCCCCAGCACCTGACATGATGACTGACCCAAGTAGATGCTCAGTAAATGTTTGCTAAAGGGATAAAAAAGGCAGGTGTCCTGGAAGTAGAATGAACACTACATAGAGATTTAGATCAGGGACTCAGAAACAAAGTCTAAGGCCAAAATACCACTGGGAAAGCTGTGTGGGAAGCAAACTGTGTCAATGCAATGGCTGCCTCGAGAGTGCACAAGGGTGACTCAGAGAACAAAGAGGGACTTCTGTGGCCAGCAGCTGAAGTTTAGTGAGCTCTATTGTAGCCAGCTAGAGATGGCACCATTAACACGTACAAGATAGGGAACTCCGGTTTCTATTATTACCTGGTTGTCTGTTACTTTACTCAATTGTCAAGTCCTTAAGGGCAGTGTGGTAATTTCTTGTTTTATGTGTTTCATAGATACTCCACAACTATTTGTTAAATGAAGTAATTTTACCCTAAACATTTTCTCCTGAAAAAGAGTGAACATTCTATTTTCTTTTTACTGATTCATTATTCTAACTCTTTCAAAAATGACATGGAAAACACCAGAAAGTGATTCTCTTCCAATTTTTGGTAGATACTGTGGATTTGAGGGAAAACACTATATCCTTGAAGACCTAACACGAATTGTGAAACAAGTAAAGGAAAAACAGTGCCCATCATTGTAGTAACATGACATATCATACATTCATTTGTTTATTTGTTACATGATATCTTTCCACACTAATAGGTAAGCTCTGTGAGAGCCAAGATTTTTATCTGTTTGGTTCACTAGGTATCCTGAGCATTTGAACAGTTTCTGGCATATAATAGTACTTAATAAATAACATGAAGGCAGGGAAAGAAGAGAGGGCTGGAGGGAAAGATGACTTTTATGTATGGAAATGTGTAAACACCAGGAATTAGTGCTGGATCAGTCTTATTTAACATTGCTAGAAAAAATGCCTGCTAGAATAAAATTTTCTGCAGAGCTCTCTGTATAGTGACATACTGAGGCAAGAATAAACTGAAAAGGGAAATAACTTGGTCATATGAGTGGGCAGAAAAATGGCAAATAAGCTTCATGTAGACTGATGTAAGATGATAATACATTATGGGAAAATGGCACAAATGTGCCTATAAGATAATGGCATCTAAGTATCAGATCTGAACCAGGAGAGAATCTGAAGTGTTGTTGAATGCAACCTACTTTATGCCCAGGGTTACTCTTCAACTTCAGTGCAGTGGAAGAAATAAGTCCCACATTATTTTAATTATGCCTCAGGACTTGGGTGAAAAATGTCTGTGGAAAATAAATAAATCTTTTTGTAATGGTTGTGTCACAATTTTCTCTCTATTCCTTCTACATCCTCCACTCCAGCCTGCTATATATGCAAATGGACCTGTTTCTTCTATAAGCTCAGTTCAGGTGGCACGGATGCCTGCCTTGCAGGAAGGGGTCCTTCAGTGCTTGCCATGGTAGCTTAGCTGCCTTGAATAAGGACCCACTACCCTCTGGTTATAGCTGACTAGAATCTGAGCAGGATTTACTCTCCACATCTTTTTTTGCCCTTACACCCTGTATAAATCTAATTGACTCTAAGTTGGCTTGAGTAGGTTTCTATTTATTGCAATGAAAGAATCCTCAGGTGTCAGTAGGAAATGTATTTCAAGGGGAAAAAAATCCCCTATCCAATCCTGCATAAAACTTGATGTAAATCAACTCAACTGGTAAAGAGGCTTGGAAGCAGATCCTAGAAAGGACTGAATGGTTTGTCCAGGTTGGAAGCGGTCCCAACTCAAATGTACCTTGGCCTGTATCTGGAGAGCCTTTGTTTATCATTCATCTCTGACAAGGGAGGTCTTAGGGGGATCTCCTGGCCAGGTTGTCAAGTGTTACTATCTAATCCCCAGTGTGGAAAGTAGAGTTGCTTTTCTGTCAACAAATTTTGACCTGCAAATCTAAGCCTGTATATGATTTTTACTATTGTTTTCCATTGTTGGTTATTACATTAGTGTTCTATAGAAAATCGGAACAAATAGGATATATCTATTTGTCCATCTATCTTTCTATCTATCTATCTATCTATCTATCTAAAGAGATTTATGATAAGGTAGTGTCTCACATGATCATGGAGGTTGAGAAGTCTCAAGATCTACCATCTGCAAACTGGAGAACCAGTCAAGCTGGTGGTGTAGCTCAAAGGCCTGCAAGCCAGAGAGCTGTTGTTATAGATCCCAGTCCATATCTGAAGGCCTGAGAACCAGGGGCACTGAGGGCAGAAGATCTATGTCCCAGTTCAACCGTCAGGCAAAGAATAATTTCAGCCTTCTCCCACATTTTTATTCAGTTCAGGCCCTCAATGGATTAGATGAATGCCCACCACGCTGGGAAGGGCCACCTGCTTTACTTAGTTCACAAACTCAAATGCTGAGCTCTTCTGGAAACACCTTCAGAGACACACCCAGAAACAGTATTTAACTAGCTACCTGGGCACCCCTGGGCCCAGTTAAATTGACACACAAAATTAATCATCACAGTTTTCCTGGTGAATATTTATTTTTGGATAAAAAATAGAGACACCATAATTTTGTTTGAATTTAGTCCTAGTCTCTGTACCTCATGAGTGACAATATGGAACTGAAGATTGAAGAGCAATCAGGATGGCTGGAAGGAATTATGATCTTCCATTCTGGCTCAATTTTATTTTAAAGTAGGATTTTAACATGGAGAGGCAGATACTGAGAAGGGTAGTTATTATAACCAATAAATTAATAAATTGTATGTAATTTATAAGAGTTAACTTATTTAATTCTCATAACAGTACTATAATAAAAATATGATTATGATCCCTATTTCATGCATGGGAAGTAAAGTCGTTGCCTCAGGTCTCATAGTGGCAAAGCTGGGATTTGATTCTAGCCAGTCTGGCACTAGAGTTTATGATTGTAGCTACCACACTAGATGACCTCTAACACACATTGAATTAAGTTCAACTGTTGGAATACTTATAAAGTGTATAAGTTCATAAAAACTCTTTATACCAAAATGTGGCAGTGGCTGCAAATGTAAGTAGGCATCACTGATAAATTTATGAATATTAAATTTATAATGTAACATGAAAGGACATTGGAGAAACTGGGAGGCTATCAGCTTGTAGATGCTGATGACCTGGGCACAACCATAATGCCTTCCCAAACTTTGCCTAAGAGATCCTGTTCCAGACAAATCAGAGACATGTGGAAGCCAGGTCTAATCCAGTCCACAATGTCTAATGCTCCTATTATATGTCTGCATAAAGGATATTTTAAAGATCTTTGAGTTTCCTCCTAGCCGGCCACTCTCATTACAAGTGATGGAAGGTGCAGAACAGTCAATAGGTCTGGTCCTGGTGGCTTTCTCATGCATGTATTCATGCTAGACATCTTCCCACTACTTTACCTCTTTGCTAAGTGAAATGGGTATTTGCTTATATCTTGGTTTTTAAACCCCACTTATCATCTATAGAATATAGTATGGAATACTTTATAATCAAAATTAAAATGGTAAAAATCTATTTTTAAAATAGTTTATTTAATACATTAAAAAATTGTGTCATCTGGTGTGATGATCTTACAATTTCACATGCAGTCAAAAATACAAAATTGGTGGTATGTGTCTGGGTCTGAGACCTCTCTATCTTAAAAAGTCTTATAAATATCAGTGTCCATTAAATGTGAGATATAGAAGTTTAGTGAATGAGTTTTAAAATCTCTCTCTTTCCCAAACACTAAAACACTGAAGTAAAAGACTGAAAAGTTTTTTAAAAAAAGAAAAAAACAGAGATCGGGTTGGAGGGAAAGAGGAGACCTATTGGGAGAGCTTTGGCTTGCTGACTGTTGCCATAGGAACCGTGTACCAATTGTTCAAGATACCTGTTTCCGAGGAAGACAAGAGTAGCAAACAAAGTAAAACCAACAAATGAAGGAAACAAAAGGATCTGGTACTAGAAAATATTAAACACCTTTTTATATGCACGCATTTGAGAAGATGGTATTTGTTTCAGAGCAAGAGGGCAGGGTGGGGAGATGCCCAATGATATAATTTCTCTTTCAAAGAGCAGATAGTAACATGTTAGGAGGAGGCCCTGACTTACTGCCACATTCTCCTCTAAAGCTCACAGCCACTCCATTGGTAGATCTTGAGAATGATCAAAAACCTCAATTCCTCTTTTTCTTGTTTTTTTAAAGTTTTTCTTTAATGTTTATTTATTTTTGAAAGAGAGAGAGAGAGAAGGATGGGGGGGGGTTGGTGGTGGAGGGAGCACTCGCGCGCTTGAGCAGGAGAGGGGCAGAGAGGGAGATAAAGAATCCAAAGCAGGATCCGTGCTATTGGCGCAAAGCCTAATGTGGGGCTCAAACTCACAAACTGTGAGATCATGACCTGACCCAAAGTCTTATACTTAACCAATTGAGCCACCCAGGCATGCCTCCCCCCTCTTTTTCCTTTCCAGCAGTCTACAGAACCCTATAGTAGATGTTCAGTAGGTTTGATGACTAGCCAACCATTCTCCCACTTAGAGATTTCTAAAGATTGCCTTCAAGATCAATGAACATAGAATTTCAGTGCAGGGATATGTATTTGAAAGCTCAAAAGACAAAATAATTTCTTGCTCGAAACCTGACAGCCAAATACATTTCTTTGAAGTTACAGCTCATTTGCAATTTCCTATTTGTTCAACACATAGAGCCACATTCCAGGTGAATTATCAGGTTAAAAACTAAACTTATTATATTTTACTTTCCAATTAATATGCAGTTTTACGCTGCTATGCAGCCAAAGTAATCAAGTTTGATGCCTAGTGCCTTAATATTTCAGATTTAATTGGACACCTCATCCTGATTATTTCTCAGTTCATCATTGTCCCCTTGATTTCTTTGCCTTGTCTCTACCTATAGATGACCCTCCTTTGATCATTTCTAAGATATTAGCTGGTATTCAAAGCTGGCCAAGATTGAGGTAGCACTTTGAGCTCTTGAACAGAAGAAAAGGTTGAAATGCTCACTAATGCATTCTTTGTACCTCAGTGTCGTCTCTCTCCTTCTTTCTCTAGGTAAGATTGTCAAACTCCAATTTACCAATAGACCAGATGTCTTCTCATGAATATGCTGGCTGTATTTCCCAAATACAATTAGGAGGAAAGCTAGATTGGTTCAAGCTAGCAGTTATTACCCTTAGGTAAGAGATAGAAATGTTAGTACCATCTGTGTACATAGATCTATACCAGGTCTGACACTCAAATAACCCCCATCCCCAAGTCCAGGCAGGTGAAATGAATGAGTAAAACCAGCCTGATGGAGGTATTGGTGAGCTGGAGAACACATACTTTGTGATGTCTAGTAGACATTGCTAACACTACATGGACAAAACTGAACTCCTGATCTTTCCTATAAAGTCTGCTCTGTCCACAGCATTCTCCATACCACAATGGCAATGTCTTTCTCAGGCTAGAAGCCTCAATTTTTTTGGTATTGAAATATATTTTTAGTTCCTAAATTTAACTCATTTGTGAAGAATAAATATGCTTTTTATTTCAGTAATTTCTGCTTTTATGTAATTATGACCCTTACTTTTTTTTTTCAGAGTCAGTTGCTTTCAAAACAATTTTTAAATGTTGTAAAATACACATAACATAAAATTTACCATCTTAACCATTTTAAGTGTAGAAATGTTCAGAAATGTGAACTTCATTCTCATTGTCAATCAATCTTCAGAACTGTTGTCATCTTGCAAACAAACTCTACATTCATGAAATGACAATTCCCCATTCTCCCTTGCCCCAAGTCCCTGAAAACCACTATTCTACTTTTTGTCTCTGAATTTGACTACTGTAGATACTTCATCTAAGTGGAATCATACAGTATTTGTCTTTTTGTGACTGGGTTATTTTACTTAGCATAATATCCTTGAAGTTCATCCACACCATAGCATGTGTCAGAATTTCCTTTTCTTAAAGGTTGAGTAATATTCCATTGCATGTATATATCATATTTTGTTTTTCTATTCTTCCACTGATGGAAATTTAGGTTGGCTGTTATGAATAATGCTGCTGTGAACATGGGTATACTAAGATCTCTTCAAGACCCTACTTTCAATTATTTTAGGTGTATACCCTGAAGTGAAGTTGCTGGATCATATGGCATTTCCATTTGTAGTTTTTTTTGAAGAACCTCCATACTGTTTTCCACAGCAACTGCACCACTTTACATTCCCACCTATGGTTCACAAGGGTTCCAGTTTCTCCACATCAATTTCTCCCCACTTGTTACCTTGTAGTCATTTTTTACCTTTCTCCATATCCAACCTAAAAGGATATCTTGTTGCTTTGAACTTCAAAACATTTTCATAATCTTTTTTCATAACTTTCACTGGTACCTCCCAAACTAGCATTATTCTCATCTAGAGGATTTCCAAAGGTTCCTAACTGACCTTCCTCAGTCTATCCCTATTTCCTCTCTACATCCATTCTCAAAACAAATAAGAGGAGTTATTTTCAAATGTAAGTTAAATCATGTCACTCCTCTGCTCAAACCCCTGCATGGCTCTTCATTTCAATCAAGTAAAAGTCAATCCTCAGAAAAGCTTATAAGGCTCTACATTATCTGGGCCTTCATAAATCTTCTTACCTTGTTTCTTATTACCTTTTCATTTGTTCACACCACGCTGGGCCCACTGACCTCCTTGTTATTCCCCAGACAAGCACACATGCTCCCACCTTTAAGTCTGGGTGATTTATTTTCTCACCCTGAAATGTTCCTCGTACCTTGCTTTTCACATGGCTAACTCTGTCATCTCCTGCAAGTGTTTGTTCAAATACTACTTCCTTAATGAGGCCTCCAACAAACCACCCCACCTTTCTTCTAAACCCCCATTACTCTAGTTTACTTGTCTTTTTTTTAGCACTCACTTCCTGAGATCCTATATGTTAATCATTTATTATGTTCATTATTTATTGTTTGTCTCTCGCTGCTAGAATGGAAGTTTCATGAGGGCAGTTTTATCTGTTTGGTTCTTTAAGGAATCTTCTGAAAACAGCACCAGCCATATGCCCAGTAGATATTTGCAGGATGTAATTTATATATTTTTTTATTTTCTTAATGTTTATTTACTTCTGAGAGAGAGAGAAAGCAAGTGGGGGAGGGGCAAAGAGACAGGGGGAAGGAGGACCTAAAAGAGGCTCTGCACTGACAGCAGACAGCCTGATGCATGGCTCAAACTCACAAACCATGAGATGGTGACCTGGGCTGAAGTCAAGAGCCAGACACTTAAGCCACCCAGGTACCGCAGCAGAATGAATTTTTAAATGTTGGCAGCTATTTAAACAAACACTGTGTAGGCTAAATAAAACAACCCATAGGCCAAACCTATGGGTAACCTATTGGTGGCTTCTGGTTATGAGAAGCCAGCCTGTACATCCCTCTTCTCCCAGTGCCCCTGGTCTACCCAGTCTGTGTAAGTATCTCTTCTATTCCAAATTGCAAAAGCAGAGAGTAAATAAAACTTAGTGTGTGGAGGGTGTTGGCTCTAGACATATCCATGGCTTCCTTCCTGACTCCTAATTCCTCCACTGCTCTTTTCAAACTTGCTATATCTAAGGGACAACAATGCAGACTTAAACCTGCAGATCGAAAGCCTATGGAGAAATCCAGGCAAAATGCTGCATTGTGATACCTGCCTATATCTACCTTCTCTAATAGTTGAGGCCAGAACTAAGCATCAGGAGCCACAGCACACAGATGAATAAAACACATCACTGGTGCTTTAAGTCATGTTTTATAATAACTTTATGAACACAGAGATGACAGGGCATGGTGGTAAGCTCCTGAACAGACAGACTCAGTTGGGATCCTGGCTCTGGTACTCAGCTGGGGCATCTTTCTCAACCTTGCTGAGTTGTAGATTCCTTCGCTGTTAAGTGGGAGTCATCATATTTGTTTGAGACTTAAATGGGATAAGTGCCAAATGAGTGGTATATTGGTGTTCAACTGATGATTGCTTCCTTTCTTTCTGCCAAGCCAAATGTTTGCTAAAACCATTCTAGGGAATTTGGTCCCTCCCCTTCTCTTAAATCACTTTCAGCATTACTCTTACTCTTTTTTAATATAGTATTTTCAAAATATTATGATTTTTTTCCCTCAGCCTATTGTCCATACCATAAGTATTTTCCTAGATTTTGAAGTCTCTTGTCAAACACTTCTTTGCAAAACATTTTTTCAAAAATTCTGTTTCTTTTACGTAACAAAAAATTGTGGATCTTGCTACTTGACAGTTAATCTTTTGGTCTTTACTTTCAAAGGCTTTGATGCTTTCTGTATATGTGCTACCTAAAGACTTCAGTGGAAAAGCCAACTGAGGACTGATTAAAAGGAAACAAAAGCAGGAATGACATTTAAAAGTATGTAAATTCACATATTTTGAGTTTCTTAAACACAAACTGATTTTTTAATATAATTTATTGTCAAATTGGCATACAATGATTTTTAAAACATTCTCTGCCTCACCTCAAAACATTTGGTGGGTTACTGGTTTCTGTCTAATAGAATCCAGTAGCAATAGACTTGCATGTTGCTGTGTGACCTGGAAATTCCCAAGTAATCACTTTTGAGTAGCAGATGTTTAGATAAGCTAAGAAGTTCTTAGGGAAATAAATCCTTTTATGATTATTCAGAAGGAATCTGTATGTTTGGTTCCATACTTTAGTGGAACTGTATTCTCAACAGGTGAAAATAAATACATGCAGAGCCAGAGTTTAAACTAAGACAAGGGGATCTGGCACCTATTTTCGAGTGACTTTGTAAAGACAGGCTAAGGGGCTGACCCCAGGATGGGTGTGGGTCAGAAGGGCAGGAAGGGAATCTGCTGGTCCTCTTGTTCTCTTTTAAAGTCTTGTAAGAGCAAAATACATATAATTTTAAAAGGGGGCCTGGGAAAGGAAGCATTGTAAGAATTTAACTTAATACTTACAATACTTACAAAGATGACATTATCATTTCATGTGTAGAAACAAGTGGGGAAATAATATCACCTGTTATCAGTAACATAAGCAAGTGTTTATTGCATGTCCTTGGGAATGAGGCAAGTAGCAAGACACTTAAGGGAGTGTTGGAGTGACCACATACATTTAGGTAAATATGGGAGTAGGGAACTATTTATTATTGCTTGTTTTTTGCTAGTCCTCTTTCAATTTCTGTATTAAAAGGTTTTGAACCACCAATACTTTTGTAAAAAAACAGATAACATTACTCATTAGCCTTTTCCTTCAGGCAAAACCACATGCTTGTGCTTTAGCTCTCTACCCCTGATAAAGCCCAACGCCCTCCATCTTGATAGGAGGCAAAGACAAACTCAGCAACCTTAGCTCCACAAGATTCCCTCTTTACTTCCTTCCTTCCTCCCTTCTTCCATTCTCTCCATCCCTTCTTTTCTGTTTTTCACACTCTCTGGTTACACAGCTTCACTCTTGGTTGTATTTCTCTTTCAACTTTTCTGATACTCCAGGGTTACCCATAAACCTAATGTGATTCTTTAAAGAGAGACAAACTATATTAATCTCAATAAGAGACCACACATGCCTACACAATTTTGCCAACATCAGGATAGGGGTTAAAAAAAACCCTAATTTTATTTAACAGGCAAACAACAACTGCGACAAAAATTATAGACCCTACGTTTTCCACATAGTGAACATATAAACTCAGTGGTCTGGGGCCCATGGTCAAAAAGCCATCATAGTTCTACACTCTTCAGATCTTTCCAATTAGAACTTGAAAGCCCATTTTCCTCCCAGAGAAATGCCAGATGCATTCTTCTTTAATGAGCTTAGGACCAAAACTGCAATATGATCTCCTGCTTCAGGTGGAACATGGATAACAACTTAGAAAGAAAGGAGAATGGGGTCTGGAAGAGGATGTAGATTGAAGGATTACCTTAATTAAATGTAAAAGTAGGATCAGAGAGGTAGAAAGACCTTAAAGAAACACTAGTTCTGTGGTCTGAGAGATAAAGCCCTGTAGGGCAGCTGTTCTCATGTTTGGAAAAAATCAAAGTAAGTCTGGATGTTTATACAATATTTAAAGAGAATAAGGTGGGCATGACAAACACTCCATAGAATATAGGCAACCCAGGACCAAAGCCTACCAAGAACTAGTAATATCTTAACTATTTTTAGTTGAGTCTATGTTCTAACTCCATATATTTTATCTAAGTCAAATTTATAAATTAAGTTATTCTTTCAAATAATCTTTGACTCCACAGACCTCTATTTTCCAGAGTCTTAACAGTTCAGGCTACAGGCAAATACAAATTTAGTTTGAAGTTGAATACAAACGAAAGTATATGGGCTTGCCACATCATATTTTTGAATGGTGTTTCTAAGAGTGACCAGGACTTAAAAAGGCTGCAATTTGGATTAAGTAAATTATAATCCATTCAAACAATGAGGTATTATACAGCTATAAAAATAAATGAGGAAACCATGTACTGAGATAAAAAAAAAAAAGTCTCCAACATATAGTGTTAAGTGAAAATTAAGATACAGAATAGTGTGCAGAGTGTATTGGCTTTTGCATAAAAATAGGTGAAAACGATATACATGTTTTCAAAATACAAAGTATGTATTTACTTTGATATAAAAAAAAGAAACACAGGAAGAATACACAAGAAACTAATAACAGTGGATATTTAGGGCAGCAGGAAGAGTGGGAAGAGGGTGACTGGACTGGTTGGAACTAGGAGTGAGGAGATATTTTACTACAGATAGTTTTTATACTGTTAGGTCCTAGAATCATGTGACTATATTAACTATATATGTATAATTTTAAAGTTCTTTATTATACCAAAAAATAAAATGCAGCGATTCAAAGGAAAATTTCAAGCTGATGAATCTATAGGGGGAATCTATATGACCTGTATTTTATATGCAGACTCTGTCATCTTGTGTCTTGCTAACATCTCAAGAATAAGCTACTAAATGCCAACAGTTTGACCCCTAGGTAAAAGGAGAGATCAGGAAACTTCAGAAAACACAACCCCCTGATAATCTTCTTAGGAGCATTTGGAACTGCTCAGTGATCCATGAATGTCAAGGCAAAACTGTGATATGCCTCTTTCAGGTTCCATATAAATCTCTTTATCTAAGGTAAACTTTGGGTCAATAAGAAATATCCATGACCTTTGTTTTATGTTTGTGAATATTTTAGAGACATTATTTCACATATCTTCCCAATAGCTCAAGCAATATACAGCATTTCTAATATCTTTTCATAAGTAGAATTGTTAAGGCACTGAACAATCCAGCTCTTAGCATGGTAAATGCTAACTTTTGTTTGTTTGTTTGTGCTAATGTTTGTTTGGATTCCTAGCCAGACAATTACAAAGATGCACAGATATCCCCCCCAAACTATTTCCATTCTCCAGTTTCAATGCCAGCTCCAGTGTCATTTTAAGTTCATTTCTTATGTACCTAGATTTCTTTCTTTTCTTCAAATGGCAAATTTTCCTCTATCTGATATTTGGGGAAAGCTTATCATTGGAATTTTTAAGTGTACAAGCTGACACAACAAACCACCAATTTGTTATTTTGATGAAAATATTTTTATATTTTCAGCAGATGGCTAAAAATGTTGCTTTTGTTATACATTCTTTGTTTTGACAAAGACAAAAAAAAGAGAGAGAGAAAGAAAGCCCTGGATTATTTTTCCTGTGAAACTTAATCTAAAACCAAACAATTTGGCACGTGACTTCTGAGCCCTTTCCATGTTTCATTTCTAGAGCCCATTTCCCTGGCAACCTCCACCCTCTACCAGCTGTAGAGGTCAACACAATAGACTTGTCACAGGTTTTAAGTCGGGTAACCACTTTTAATTTGGAGAAATTATTACCCAGGGAGAAAATAGGCTGGTCCTGTACTTCAAAGAAAAAAAATAGAAATCAAGATGCACACAGCCTCCTGAATTGGACCGACTGTTAATGTTGCTGTGTGCATCCTAAGCAGCTGTTCAAATAAGTAGCTGCCCGAGGAAATGTATATTCAAATGCTCCTTGTCATTTGCCTCTCCTAGCTTCACACCTAAAAGCCAGATGCAAGCTCTTCCAGGGCTAACAAATAGATGCCTTCTGGTGGCTCATTATGGTAATTACTGGCCATATATTACTGCCATGTGAAAAGGGTTGCGAGGCAGGCCGGCCCAGGGGCATTTACAAGTGGTTTATTTGTGTTGAGCTATTAAGAATCTTCAAGTTATCAGATCAACCACTGCTCTTTGGGTTTTACAAGTATAGTTGTTCCTTAACAATCTGATCCTTCATCTGCTACCTTTGTGATATGTTTAAGCACCACTTAGGGACCTAACATGCTGCTTAGGAAAGTTACTTTACCTGTTTACAAAGAGTTTCTCAAGTCCACTGGGTCTTGTGCACATTTTCTGCATGCCTCCTTTCCAACAACTCCCCCAACCCCCTAAAGACTGCTTTCTCCATTCTTTGATCTTCAACAGGGTTACACACCTCTTTGTTGGCTGCAAACACCTTCTTGGTGTAAATGAATGTTGACGCAACTGAGCTTTATGGGTTTGGACAACTTCAGGGTTGAATCCAGGTTATATAGGGTCTGAAGCTCATACAAGTTGGGGCCGGCCCTCTTTAAAGAAAAGAATAGAAAGTTTGTATGCACAGAATTAGGTACAAGAATGAATATTTGGAATGAGAAATAAATTACAAAGTTTAAAAAGGTGACATCTATATATCTCATAAAAATCTAAAAAATAAAACAAAACAAAAAACACCCAAAACATGACTTTAAAATCACCTACCTGACTCTCCTCTAAACCATTTTTCTTACTCTTGGCAGGGAGAGAAGCAGCGGATTCTTTGCCTCTTCCTATAATGATAAGTTTATAATTAAAACAAAAAAATTTTTTTTGATGTTTATTTAGTTTTGAGAGAGGGAGAGACAGAGCGTGAGCAGGAAAGGGTTCTAGGGAAAGGGACACACAGAATCTGAAGCAACCTCCAGGCTTGAGCTGTCAGCACAGAGCCCAACACGGGGCTTGAACTCACAAGCCGTGAGATCATGACCTGCGCTGAGGTCGGACACCCAACCGACTAAGCCACCCAGGCGCCCCTATAATCTTTTTTTCAGAGAGAGGAAAGAAATTTAGTCTTTCCTCTAACAACACTGAATTTTTATAATTTAATTTAAGAAATGATTTCAGCCTCATACCTTGTTTAGGTAATTCCCTGTACATTTTTAGAATTTATCTTTCTTCATTACTGCTTTTATTTTGATCTCAAAGTTTTTTGTTTACATTGCTTCTCTATATCAGTAATTTCTTTGGATTTCTTCACATATGTGTATTGCTTTCAATTTCATATTCCATGAATTTTTTCCCCCTGAATTCCCTTTTACTTTTTAAATACATTTACAGAAGAATGAAAACGGTACCCTTCATAAACATCCAAATCGGGACACATTAGATAAATTTTCACTTATTTTATGGAAGCATTTCAAAACATCTTTTCCAAATTTGTTTCTCCATGGTAGAGTAATTTTGCAAATTTTCAAAAGCAAAATATTTGGTAGATGCCAGTGCAAGTAAAGAGCTATGAAGCTTAAGCTTCATTAATGTCATGAAAAATCTGCCTCCGGCCTCTGCAAGATGACACAATAGATGGGACCCAGTGTGCTGTTGGGGAGAGGTCCTGCCTTATTCCTCAGTGCATCTCTGCTCAATGCAGTATATAGCTATATACATAATATAAATTTAAATTTAATAAGAAGCGTCTAGCTGATATCTTGGGGTGGAGAGGGAGTGATAGCTAGGGAAATCTCTCATATCCCCAAGGATCCTCAGAGGATAAGGAATGGGGAATGGAGTGGAAAGAAGATTTTGGCTGGGAGACAAAGATATTAGAAGAAGTGGATTTTGGGGACTATCCCCCTTTCAGCCTGCTGTCAGGACTCATAAGCTTATTTATAGCCTACTTCTAACAGCAGGTATTTCATTGTTGCAGTTGTACATATTCTCTTCACATAAGACATAGAACATTAAGCAGATTCTTTTTGGCTGATGACATTATCTCACTCATTATAATAGCAAAATTGGAAATAACCTGCATATTTAAAAGTCAAGTGTTGGTTAAATACATTATTATATATCCACACACAGATACATAGAACTTCTACAAATGTTCTATTAACAGTATATTTACTTCTTTAAAAATTGGTTGCAAGATATTTTTGCGTGAAACAAACAGGATGCAAAGCAATATGAATGGTAAAATCCCAGTTTTGTTTAAAGAAAAATCTCTTTACGTACATAAGTACATATGGACATACATGTACCAAAGTGTTGATCACAGTTGTCCTTGGGCAGGTATAATTGTAAGATTTGTGTTTTTATTAGGAAACTTTTATTTTTATCATGAAATTTTTCTTCTGTAATGACCATCTTTTATTTTGGTGATAAGAAAATAATATTTTTAATGGAAAAAAAGAGAAAATATCACTGAGACATTGGATTTCTTTAGCCCTTCCCAATAAACTAATGGCCTAAAATTTGAACTTCTCTATGCAGTTCAATGTTCATGTTAAAACCCCATTTCCAAGAGGCATTAACCTATTTATAAGAAGGAGTACTCTCCAGGATTTACTGTAGCAAAGGAGACAAGTCAGTCTCCTATGTGGCACACTATGATCTGCAAATTCCAGTGGAATATGCAGAGGTGATGTGATACGTGAATAGGCATGTGATAGGCGAATCAGCCAACATACCAACTAGTTCTAGGGGGCTGAAAAAGAAATGTCTTATGTTTAATTGAATTTTTCTAGCGTGTGCATATGTATATATTATATTTAAAGAATTTTCTGGGAAAGGATATTTTATTCCTTCACACTTACATGTACAATTAGGAAAGTACAGTGCCTCTTTAGAAATTTGGGATGTGTGTGAAATTTCAGTTTTGACCAAGAAATATTTATTGTTATGAATGCCAAGTGAACCGGCACTAAGAATCTACAAAGCTTAGAACACATATATTTACATAATCTCACTCTATCCTTCCAAGAGAATGGTTCTCGCTCCTTGATATGCAAAAGAACCCCTGAAGAAACTTGGTAAAATGCGGTTTCCAAGGCCCCACTGGGGTGGGCCCAGGAATGGGCAATTTAACCCAGGACTCAAATTTAGAGATACACCATTTTTTAAAGAAAGTGCGCCTCTTTTAATAATGGGAAAATTAGAGCACAGAGGAAAAGAAAAAAAGAGCCCGTCCTACAGCTCCAAAGACTGTGATGTGCGGAAAAGCGATGAGCAGATTGTGTCTGCTCCTACATGCTTTCTTCCCCCTTCCTTTGCCAGCTGACCAATGTGACCTCAGCTGTATAATGTGAATCCTTTGCCCAAATTAATCAATGCCTCAAAACTGGTCCTTTTGCAGTTAATGAAACCATATCGTGTGGAAAAAACAAATTGTTTTTTCCCTCAGAGTAGCTTGAAACCCTGTTAAGATAATGACTTGAGCCTCACTTAAAAACCTGCTGCATTCAACCTTCTAAATCTACGCTCGCTCCTACAGATTGCTGCCCTGAGTACATGTGCTTTGTCTCTGCTGGCACTAATGGTTTTCTATGTTCTGCTCTAGACACGTGACAGCCCAGTGTCATAGTGCTGCTGAAAAATGCATTCTCCATGCCCAGGAAGAACCTGTATAAATATTCTCAATAAATAAATAACAGTTGTCATTTTCAGAATATGACAATCTCCAGCTGCCTGTGCTTAAAGTGAGCGACGTGTCATTTATCCTAATAGATGTGAATGCATGTATTGTACATACCAGTGAGTCACCTAATTCTTATTCACTCTAGCCTTGGTCTCAGTTGGGGGCAAGTTGCCTCTAACAGGGTATGGCTGGATCAAATCACAAGCTGAAAAATCTTGGTCAATTATAGAAGCCTGAGGCTAAGGAGGGAGTTGTCTTTTCAGACCTCCCAGACCCCTCCTCTTCCCAGGCTTACTGAAGATGCCAGTCAACCTCCCATCTGTGGAATTTCTGGTACTCTTTCTCCCCCCTGTAATTTAATGTGACTCAGTTGTTCTCCATCCTGATAATACAAGCGGTGAGAAAGTTGCCTAATCCCACTGGCATCCCCTCTTGTCAGCACCTCTTTATTTCCCTCTTTAAAGGCTCAACATGTTTTGATTTACAATCCTCACCAAGATAACTGCAGGTGCCCTCTTTAAAAAGCAAGGTTAACTCACCTGAGATGAATTCTTTTATTGCAAACAAAAGCAACACATGAGCAGGAAATACAATTAATACAGGTGCTTCCCTGAAACTTAGCAAATGCTTGTTGTCTTGAAGGGGGGGGGGAGGAAAGTCTTCAAGTCCCTGGAGGTTCTTTTCATACTATTTCAGTGGAGAAGGAAGGACTTGAATTAGAATATGCGTGAAGGGGAAAGGAATAGCCCTCTGTGTTCAGGAGAAGCCCCAAGAAAGAAGCCCCATGTAAGGAGCTGCAAATTGTTTAAGGACTCAGGTTATTCAGGGCAAGTAAAATGTTGAACAGAACTGACCCTATAACATTACCATTTGGGAACAAAACCCATTCAAGGAAATCATATTTCATATGTTTAGAGCTATAGTCTTGCTAAGTAACTTTTTAAAGTACTCCAGTTAAGGCAACCTTTAGAGATGGTGCATGTTTAGAGCTACATTTTTGCTAAATAACTTTAAGTACTTCAGTTAAGACAACCTTTGTAGAACTTGTCATTTGATTCTCCTTGAAAATGTATAATGTACATATTAGTTCCAGGAAAGTGTTTTAAATTCTGTTAGATGGGGGCAGATGTGCTAACTTGATCTTCAATTTGAGGTTCAGAGTTCGTTATTCTGGTGGCTGACAGTTCCTGACTTTAATACCTCAGAAGTTAATTGAAAGTCTTCTATCGTGAAGTGTAGGTAAATCTTTTCAGGTGGTGGTAAAGATTTTTGCTGCTCCTGTTAAGAAATGATCAAGGAGATCAAGCAAAATAAATGCGCAGTCCTACTAAACAGCTTAACTTAGTAAATCTGTGTAAAGAAAATTAAGATAAAGAGCCATGAAAAACAAAAGGAGTGGTAGACTTAACAAGAACAACTTGACAAATAGTTACAATTAAACCGCCAAGTATTGCCATCTATTTTTTAAAATCTTATCACTTCTCTAAACAAGTGTCTTCTATCTTTTCATTCCCGAATCTGATATTCATTTAATTCTGATAGTTTCATCAAGCAAAGTGTCACTTTTTAGCCGTGGCTGAAGGACTTTCTAATATTAATTCACCTGGAGGGCTACATTCCTGTGTTTGCAACCTGGACCCTCTCTCTGACAATCTCCTCCTTTCCCAGAGCACATACAAAATAGGGTTTCAGCAAATGCATTTGACATAGTCACACTTCCTCAATGGCAGAATCTACCTGCGCTTACAATGACAAGATGACAAGACTGCATGCTCAATTACACCTTCTCTTTTAAGTAATTGCCTTAGACCTTGCCAAATTATGTGCTAGTTTTCTCAGGCACTCTAATTTAAATTAGAATGAAGGTACTAAAGTTTTGTTAATTACTGCAGCCTGATTGAAGCAGTGTCTTTTTGTTTTCTACAATTCTACTATCTTTCATGACCCAATTAGAAATAGCTAAAGATTCCTGCTATTTTGGACCCCTCTATATGTTACCATTAGGTTTCCTTCTGCATATTCTGTATATCAAGCTAGTTTCCTATATCTGGATTTTTATGTAACAAAAAAAAAAAAGTGCTACTTTACGGGGTTTCTTATGACATAGAAATAAAAGCAATAAAGGAGTTAAGTAGGGCCAGATTTAGCAAATAAAAATACAAAATGCTTAGTTGAATCTGAATTTCAGATAAATAATGAATTATTTTTTAGTGTATGCCCATATAGTTTTTGGGATATAATTATGCTAAAAAATCATTTATCCGAAACTCAAATTTAACCAAGTGCCCTGTAATTTTACCTGGCAACTCTAGAGTTGGGTAAAGCCAAAATTGATTTATATATTTGTGACTTCTGTAAATTACATTTTATTAAGAAACTAAGGAATGCATTATATTTCAATTTCGGTATGGGGGAAATAATGTCAATTTAAATAATAAGTAAAAACAAGATATTACTGGCAAGAAATATTAATCTGAATGGGGATTTCAAGCCTTTTTTTCACATTCTGGTAAAATATAAAATGTGTCTCTGTGTTTATAAATATGAAACTCCATTGTTTTCTGTTTGAATTAGCATCTGTTATTTTTGTGCACGACCCTCTAAAACCCTTCCCATGACTCAAGTCATCTTCAGTCACTCAGAACTGGTGAAGCCTTATGAGAATAGCAAATGGAGGAATAGTAGCCTTATTAAAATTAGCTCAGTTCAAGGAAGAAGGAACTCGGCTTTAAAATGAACTGTCATAAGCAAAATATTAGGAAATGCATACTTCAGGTAATTTTCAGATGCCAAGAAAAATGTACTGAAGACAATTTCTTTTCAAAATTATAATTACAGCAGCAGAAATGTTCTAATTTTTATTTTCGTGGCTCATGATAATTAGCAAAATAGTTACAAAGTCAATCGAATGTAAGTTTCATGTTTTCCTCATGATTTCTTTCATCACAAATTCTATAATATAAACCAATTAAAGAATACTAATTAATGAAGTTAAGACATGTGCTACAGATATTTCAATTAATATTATAATTTTGTATATTTCAAGTTTTCTAATGTGTGCTAATATTTACCCTATGCATAAATTGAAATATATTCCTAATCTTATCATTAAATATATTTTTTCTATAAATTATTTATAGCCTTGGTCTGCTACTAATAATTTCTACTGTTTTTTTTACTTCCTTATGCTTAAAATAAATAGAGTTCAAAATAGAAAGGAAAGAGTTTGGTACTTCTATTATTACAATGGAATGGGCTTTTATTATCAACTAATACACCTATCTTGTTAAACCTAGTGTTGTTATTATAATCTGAAGCTCATAAAACAAAACACCTTTCTTTTTAATTGGCTTGATTAAATGTAAGGCAATGACGTGTTTCTTTCCAGTGCTTTCAGGGGTGAACATTGAGTTTATGACATGCAAAATATAGTTAACATGACAAAATATAGGCACTGGATCTATTGTTTTTCACAACCATCAATTTATCTAGCTTTCCGCAATGTTCAGTATTATGTGTTCAATATCTCTTCAGTGTCTGTAGGAAAATGCTAAACATACTGTGCAAGGTTGTAACATAACACATGATATATCTAATTTAATCTAATCTAAGTAAAGGATCTGTTAATTTACCATAAACTATCCAGCTCTCTGGTGTTATCAAGACCAGTGAAATAACAGATCAGTTGCTTTAGGAGAGGTCAAACTGTCTATTTTTCTGAAAAACAAAAAATGAAAAAACAACAAAAAAGGAAGGTCTTGTCCTAAAGCAATAGAAAAAGAGCCACAAAGAGTCCAAGATGCAGTGAGAACAAAGCTGCTGTCTGGCCCAGCCAGAAGCAAGGCACACTCTCAGTGTTCATGGAGGCTAGAATAAAACTCACTCTTGCCAAAGTTAAGAATGAGAAAGAGATTCCCAGAAAGGAAGAAGGGGAAAAAGGGAACAGAAAATTAAAAAAGAGAAGAGAAGAAGAAGGAGGAGGAAAAGAAGTAGGAGTAGGAGAAGGAGAAAGAAAAAAGAAAAGGAAAGGTAATGGAAAGGAAGGGAAGGGAAGGGAAAGGAAGGGAAGGGAAGGGAAGGGAAGACAAGGGAAGGCAAGGGAAGGGAAAAGAAGAGGAAAGCAAAGCTCAAAAGGGACAGTGGAATGCCTGGGTAGTAATTGATCAGAAGCAGCAAAGGCACAAAATTAAGACATCTCCAAGGGAAGAGAACAAAAGCATCACCAAGAAGAGAAGGAGAATATTTTTCCAATTGGGTTCTGTGGAAATTAGTATCCAAAAATGTGAAAGGTTCCCATACCGAAAAAAAGGGTACTTGATTAAATATACTTGAGAAATGTATATGCTTCCATTTTGGAGATTTACAATTTATAATTGAATATTATAATTTCCCAGAAGTCCTATTGTTTAAAAAAATATTTTAAATCTTGTTATTAAGTGTGTATATGTTTAATATTAATAACTATTAATTATACAATATTAATATTTAATATTAATAAAACTTATATGACTATGAAATTATTTTTCAGACTGCCTGATAACATTCTTTATTGTATGAGTAGATGAAAAAATGAACTCTAGAGTTCATCTGGTTATTGGTTATTTGGAAACTTGGATCTGGATAATATCTATATCTTGATGGTACCTGAAGACATTGCTTTATCACATCCGTGATGTTCTTGGTGGATATGAGAATTTCAAAGCCATTAAGAACAGAGCTATGAATTGAGAATCTCTGGGTTCAAATATCAGGTCTTCCACTTGCCTCAGCAAGGTCCCTGACTTATTTAAGCCTCACTTTCAAAGAGGAAAGAAATAACAATGAAAATAGAACTTATTCCCTAGGCTGTTGGGGGAATCAGATGAGATATTCCTTGTAAAACATGTAACTTAACGCTTAGCACTTGGAAAACAAAAAACCTTAATATGAATGATCTTGTGTTCAAATCTCTGTGAGTTCTGCAAGCAGAGTTTTTACCTGGCTACTCAAATATTTTTTGGAGATTAGAGATTAAATGAATCCTCAGTCTCTGAACAAGGTGACTTGTTGCATGAGCCTGTGTTCAAATGTAAATAAATATGATTTTACCAGTCCCATGGTGAGTTAAGAGGATTCCATGAGATTACATGTGTAAAGGGCTTAATCATTTGATGGACAATAGCAGGTATGGCTTTTTAACTGTGTCAGGGATGAACTGATAGGTAATATAAATGAGATGAGTTGTATTTCTTCACTCCTTATGTTAGTTTGTTCACAGACTTCAATATCTGCTTTTTGGAGACATGTGCAGGCTCTAGAATTTATGTCTGCAAGCTCAGAGGGAGAAGAATCCTTTTTACCACAGGGAGTTGGCATTGTAAAGAAAAGTGGGACCAAATGGGAAAGGTGTTGAACCCTCAGAATGGAGATCAGAAGACCAAGCCTGGGAGCACCTGGGTGGCTCAGTCAGTTGAGTATCCAACTCTTGATTTTGGCTCAGGTCATGATCCCAGGATCCCACATTGGGCTCTGTGCTGAGCATGAAGCCTGCTTAAGAATCTCTCTCTCTAAAATAAATAAATGAATGAATGAATGAATGAATGAATAAATAAATAAAAATAAAAATAAAAGAAGACAAAGCCTGAACTACATTTTCCTCAGGGTTAACAAAAAAAAATACCCATCTTTATCCTTTTTAAAATTGGGAGCTGAGGAAATAAATTTTTAAAGACTTTTTTATTTAGAAATAATTATGGATACACAGGAAGTTGCAGGGATAATTCAGAGAAGTCCTGTGTATTTTCACCAGTTTCTCCCATTGGTTACATCTTAGGTAACTAAACTACACCAGGAAACTGAGACTGGTATAAAAGGTGTGCATGGTTCTATGTCATTTAATCACATCCACCGCTGCAATCAAGACACAGAACTTAAGATTTTATTTTACCTGCTTTCCCCTTTTCAATAGGCAAAATAAAAACAGTTCACATTATATGAGCATTAATTATTTTTAGTAATTATATTTCAATGTTCACAACTGAAGGTAGGCATGAGCAAAAAGTAGTTACTTGAAGGTTTTGATATCACAATTCAGGGTTTTCACAGGACTCTGAATATTTCTTCTATGGTTGCAATGTTCTTCCCCTTTCCATTTTGTAAATCTGGTCATCATATGTAAATACTTTGTGAACTAACTTTACATTCTACTTCAGTTCTTCTCTTCTGTCATCATTTATGATTGCATTGGTGGAAATGTATGTATCTTACAAAAAGCAAAAATGTGCTCAAGAAAGAACCAAATGGTGAAACAGATCCCATTTAAAAAGGCCATAAACAAACTTACAGCAGTAAGTGGTGACATGAATAAATTGCTTTTGCAAGAAAATTCAGACTTAATATCATTACTAAGCCACAGCTGAAAGGAACAACCATATTTCAACTGGTGGTAATGACTGGCACCAGTGGGTTAGAAATGATCTCATGATGGCATCATAATGACTTTTCTTATTTTTAAAAAAACAATGGACCTTGGAATTTCATCATGGTAGTTAAAGAAATAAAAATTCAATGATGATATAACAGGTGTTATACTATATTCTTTGCAATGTTCTCCTCTGGCCTTTAATATAAATACATCAAGATTTAAGAGACTGATTCTCATGGTTTTGGTATAGCTATGGCTCCTAGTTTGTTACAAGGCACACTCATGACATACATAGTTTAATAAATTAATCTCCAGACCAGTGAACATGATTATAGCCGATAGTTTTACCCACAAAATGAGCTCTTTACAATAAGTACAGAACAAAGTCTTGTTGAAATATAGAGAAGCTGGGTGGGCACCTGTACTTGCTAACCATACCAGCATAGAGGCTGGCTCTGGCACCCAACTGGGATTAATTAGCAGCATTTCCCTGAATGTATTTCATAAAATAGGATAGTCTCCTAAGATGCTCTATGAAAAGAATTGTATTTTTAACAGCACAACCAAAACATGACTGTTTTTAATACAGATCTGTTTACATGTTCACCAAAGTCTCCAAATTCCTTCTTGCATCTCAGCCCTTCCTTTGGGGATCATTTTTCCTTGTCTCAAAGTTCTTAGAAATTTCTTTACAAGAGAGATCTTTTAGTTTGTGAGAAATGTGCTAATTTCACATTGGAAGATATTTCGCTGGCTATATGGCTAGGTTGACAGTTATCCTCTCTTAGTACTTTGAAGATATTATCCCATCTTCTGATTGTCTCAATCAAATTGTCATTCCTTTTAAGTCCGCTGTGTTATTTACACTCTAGCTCCTTTTAAGAACTTCTCTTTGTCTTTGGCAATCTGCAGTTTCATTGTGTGTTTAGGCGTTTTTTTTCTTTTTCCTTTATTTTATTTGAATTTCATTGGGATTGTGAATCTGAGGGTTTGTGTTTTCTTCATTCTGCAAAATTCTCAGCCAATGTCATTTCGAATCTTGCCTTTTCCTAATTCTATTATCTCCCTCAGGAAATCTGATTAGACTTTTGTTAGACCTCCTTACTCTGCCTTCCATATTCCCGGATTTTCTCTTCACTATTTTCAATCAGCTGTTAGAGTTCAATCTATTTAGTTCACTGAGGTTCTAATTTGATTTCTAAAACGTCTTTGGAACATTTTTTATTTTGCCTGATCATTTTTCAGAGTCTTTTACATCATAGTTATACCGAGTTTGTATTTCTTTAAGCATATTAAGCAAACCTATTTTATATCCTCTATGTACTAATTTCTAGTCCTGTAGGCTTAGTGGGTTAAACACTAACACATAGTGGGATTTTTTTGGTACTATGGATTTTTGCTCATTCTGGTTTATTTCTCACTTACTATGATATAGTTCATTCAGAACTCCTGTTCATTGGGATTTTGACTAAGAATTTTTTGAGGTTCAAGTTAGAGTGTTTTCCTTAGATATGATTTAATTTTGCTTCTAACAATCATCTAGGGATATTACCTAGCCAGGACCAGTCCAAATTAAATGTTTATCTCTGGGTTTGTCAGGTCACTGAATTCTTTGAAATCTGTCTCCAAATCCATGTAAAGACTTGACAGTGGTTTTGAATTCTCAGGAAAAAAATTTCCTAAACTCCTCTACCCTGAACCAAATCTAAGACATCTCTTTCCTAGTTCTTTTTGCAGGGTGTTTTATATTGTTATATCAATTAGAAAATGCATTATTAAGGGGCACCTGGGTGGCTCAGTAGGCTGAGCATCTGATTTCGGCTCAGGTCATGATCTTGCGGCTCGTGAGTTCGAGCCCTGCATCAGGCTCTGTGCTGGCAGCTTCTGATTCTGTGTCTCTGTCTCTCTCTGCCCCTCCCCTGCTCACTCTCTCTCTCTCTTTTAAAAATAAATAAACATTAAAAAATAAATTACATTATTAACTAATAGACTATAATATATAAAACAACAACAACAACAATATCTTTACCCTTTCATTGAAAGCATCATTTGGGGGGGGTTTTGGATTCATGCAGCAGTCTCTCATCCAAAACTTCTTCCTTAGCTTTCAATCCTACAAACAGAAGTGGCCCATTAAGTCCCAAGGTCTAGGCTTCCACCAAATATAGGATACTCCCAGAGCTGCTACCAATGATAGTACTATATTTACTGTCTGGGGCTATATTTTCTCATGGTTAGGGGCTCATGTTTCTACCAGTTCAGATATTCATATAAAGATTAAATGTTGTAGCCAGTATTTCTAACTGTTCTGTAATAGGAATATTTCATTTATAATGTCACCTAAAACATAATTCATAATATCATTTAAAAGTATTCAGAAAACTACTAGAAGAACAAAGGATAATAATATACCTAAATAAATTAAATGGTAGAGTGAAGGAAAGAAAAGTGGAAGGAAGTGAAAGTATATTTAATTCGTTTGTTATTCATAGTAGAAAGTCATGATATTGTCTTAAAAATAGAATTAAACCTTACATACAACTATACTTACAAAGATAAACACTGGAAACTTTTTAAAAAGGTGATAAGCCTTTCAAATTTCAAAGGACAATACATATACAAAAACAAATTCAAACACAGACCATTGGGTAGAATGTGAAAGACAAAAGGAGAAATAGATTTAAGAAAAGGAAACCCAGACAGCATAGTAAAATAGAAAAGACAAAAAGAGAGCTAAAAGTCAGAATTAAAATACAATGGCAGAATCAAAACACACAGTAAACACAAATGTTATAAACTCACCTATGAAAAGACTTTCAAATAAATCACAAATAAAAATTCAAATATATTCTAAACATAAGAGATGTTGCTAAAACAAAGTGCCTCAATGGTTGAAAGTAAAAGGATAAACACATTGTATCATATGTATGAAAACACAAGATTATTCAGAGGCTAAGATATTAGACAAGGTTGAATTCACAGCAAAGAAACATTAAATAAGACTAAGAAAGTATTTTGTAATGACAAATGCTATAATCCATAGGAAGGTACACTTCCTTAATACTTAAATACTGAACACTTAAACACTAAGTAACATAGCATAAGCATAATTATAAAAATTTAAAAAACTTAAGAATCTTAAAAATCTTAAAAAACTTAAGAATCTCCAAAAATTTTTAATCTTATTTAAAATACTCTCAGATGAGAGAAAAAATCAAAGCCAAAAATACTGAAACTATCCATTGAAATCTGTAGGGTTTACAAATAAAAAGGTTATCAGGAAAAAACAAGCTTCAAAGAAAAATCACGAAATAAGGAGCTAAAATAATTGAACATTCAAAATATGAAATTATGGTCATCAACAAAATAAATCTAAGGAAATCAGAAGTAAGGAACTGAAAGAAAATGAGAAATACCTGAATAGCTAAAACAACCAGAAAAAAAAAAAGAACAAAACTAATAAATTTAAGAAATTGTTTATATATTTTTTACTGTTTTTAATGTTTATTTATTTTTGACAGAGAGAGAGACAGAGCATGAGCAGGGGAGGGGGAGAGAGAGAGAGGGAGACACAGAATCCAAAGCAGGCTCCAGGCTGTGAGCTGTCAGCACAGAGCCCGACGCGGGGCTTGAACTCACAGACTGTGAGATCATGACCTGAGTTGAAATCGGAGGCTTAACTGACTGAGCCACCCAGGCACCCCAGAAATTGTTATATTTTAAAGTTAATAAGATTGGTAAACCATAGACATAATTTTTTAAATGGTAAGAGATGAAGAAAGGACAAATATCTAAAGGGAGTAATTAAGTTGAGAACCTAAGTGTTGTTATTGAAGGAATTAAGAATTAAGAAGTAAGATGTATCTTTGTTTAAACTTGCATATGGATTGAAAAATCTAAATAAAATGGATATTTCTAAGAAATGAAAATCACCAAAATGACTTCAGAAAGTATAGAAAGTTTAAATAGACCATTCAGAGTAATTATGGAAGTTGTCAAAAAGTGCAGGCATCAGGCCTAGATTACACTGTATGTGATGCCTAACAAAACTTTAAGGAACAAAAATTCCAATGCTGTTGAAATGACTCTAGAGCAGAGATTGAAGAAAACCCATTTTTTAATATTATCAATCATAATAATCATACCAAGATGTGATAGCATAATATAAGAAAACTATTAATCTTTCCTGTGAGTTTTGATTCCAAAACCCAAAAGAATACATTAGCAATCAGAATCTGACATTATTTTAAAAGAATACATCATAACTAAAGAGAGGAAATTAGCAATATTAGGAAAATTATTTATATTAATATACTATAATATATAATTTGAGTTACTATTATATGAGAAAAATGATATGACCATACTCAGAAAGGCTATAAAGGGATATCTAAGTTTGATATCCATTGCTGATAAAATCTCTACAACAATAATGAATAATAATTGTAATAGTAAACATTATAATATTTGCCACTTTGGCTGTAAATATTTACATTTACAGCCCAAAGTGTGCATGTCCTAAATTGTGAAACTGCTAGAGATATTTTCAAAAGAAAAAATATTATAATGTTTACTATTATAATTATTATTCATTATTGTTGTAGAGGTCCTAGATTTGCATTTAGAAAGGAGAAACAAATACAAGTTTGAAGAGAAGACCTAGAACTATCATTCTTTATGTATGATTAAATTGTATAGCTGGAAAACGAGAACTTGCAAATATCATTATCAACAGTAAGTAAAATAGCTGGCTATGGTATTAATACACACAAACCAGTTATTTTCATATGGTCAAGTGAGAGCTGAAATATAAAGGAATAAAAGTAGCATTTATTATAAGAAGAAAATGATAAAATATAATAGGAACAACCTTAAGAAATGGTCAACATAGATATAAAGGACATTAAAAGAATATCAAGGGACAGATTAAGAATTGAACAAATGTAATTATATACTTTTTTGATAAGAAGATTTAATATTTTAAAGGTGGCAATTCTCTCTTTATTAAGCTTTACATTAATATTATCCCAGTGAAACTACTGCACAAATAATTTTTAGAATAGACCATGTAGAAACAAGATTTTTAAGGTGAAATTAGTTCCACAGGGTATTGAAATATAATGCTACATGAATTAAAATACATTTTTACTAGTACATAAAAACACAACATGAAAGGCATGTGGGTGTCTCAGCTGGTTGAGCATCTGACTCTTGGTTTCAGCTTAGGTCATGATCTCACGGTTCATTAGTTTGAGCCCCACCTCAGGCTCTGCTGCGCTGATGGCACAGAGCCTGCTTGGGATTCTGTCTTCCCCTCCCTCTCTGCCCCTTCCCACCTCTCTCTCTTTCTCTTTCAAAATAAATAAATAAACTTAAAAACATTTTTTTTAAATGAATGGAAGAAATGAAGAGTTGAGATAGGTACCAAAATCCTCTTCTTATAAAAGGCTTCTTATAAGATGGCTTCTTATAAAAGAAGCATTTCAAATTCATCCCCCCACCCAAAATGATTTATTCAATAACCAATGGGGAACAATTGCCTAGGCTTCTGGAAAATAATAAATTAATTCCTACTCCTGTCCTTGTGCCAAAATGAAATCCAATAGGATCAGAAATGTAAACTTTACAAAAGGAAACTCTAAAGGTGCTAAAAAAAATTACATGAGAATTTTAAAATTAATGTTGGAATGAGATTAAGATGACACAAAATCTTGAAGACATAAAGGATGATAAATGTGTCTACATAAAAATTAAACATTTATGCATTAGAATACTGTAAAATCAGTGACAAGCTGGGAAGAATATATGGGTTTTCCTTTTTCAAGTTTTTATTTAAATTCTAGTTAGTTAACATACAGTGTAATATTATATTCACCTGTAGAATTTAGTGACTCATCACTTACATACAACACTCGGTGCTCATCACAAGTGCCCCTTTTAATCCCCATCACCCATTTAACCCAATCCCCCCTCCTCCCATCCCTCTAGCAACCCTCAGTTTGTAATAAAATACAATCAGTGACAAGCTGGGAAGAATATTTGGAAGATATTATAGCACAAAGGACTATCTTTCTCAATATATTGATGTTCTTAAGGATCAATTAGAAAAAATATTTTAAAACTAGCAGGAAAATGGGGAAGGACACGAGCAGGCAGCTTACAAAAAAGTAAAATTCAAGCAGCTTTTAATTTAGCGAAGATATGTTCAGCCTTGTCAGTCATTAAGAAAATGTTCATTCAAATAACAATAATTTATCATTTAAGCCTATCAGATTGAGACATACTAAAGTATGTATGCATGTATGATTGTGTCCACATATGATCTCTCTGGGGTGGATCATATGAGATGTCCTCTGTGGAGGACAGCCAAGGGTCAAAGAAAGGTGAACATACACGTTTTTACGTCACACTATATTGCATGTTTAAATTTTTAACTGTGTGTATATTACTTTTAGGGAATAAAATCATTCAAAATATAAACTGAAGCCAGAGAAATTAAGTAAATTAATTAATGTAATACTCTTAATAGAATATGTCACACAGTTAAATAAATTCAAACAAATTCAAGCCCAGGACAACATGATTTCTACAAAACTGCATAGGCATACTGTTGACATTAATTTGCATTATCATTTCCAGAGTTTTTGTCCACTAATTCAACTGTCTATAAAGCCTCTCTCTTGAGGAAGCACCAAATGAACACTTGTTGGGAGGTTGATATTTTTCCTCTCTTTGTACTGTTTTCTTTTTAAATTTTATTTTATAGAGACGGGAAACAACTTGTGACATATTCATTTTTAATGAACACCTCTAACAGATCTGGGGTCTTTTAAAAAAATTTTTATTTATTTTTTTTTGGGGGGGAGGGGCAGAGAGAGAGGGAGAAAGAGAATCCCAAGCAAACTTTGCACTGTCAGCACACAGCCTGACATGGGGCTCGATCTCACGAACAGTGAGATCATGACCTGAGCCAAAATCAAGAGTTGGATGCTTAATCGGCTGAGCCATCCAGGCACCTCTTGTCTTCTTTTTAAGGTCTTTTTAAGCCTTTTCTTCATTAGTAAAATTAGCACTGGTGTGTGTGTGTGTGTGTGTGTGTGTGTGTGTGTGTGTGAATAAGTGTGTGTAATCATAACTATTTTTAAATAGTTTTAGACTATTAAATTCCAAAGCCTAGATTGAGAATAGAAATACTTTTGGTATCCTATTTGTCTAGATGAGATAAGTGGCTCTGAAGGAATTTACCTTTGGAGTAAATACTCCAAAGTAAATACTTACACAGTATTGAACTAGGAGACTCTCCTCCTCCTCCTACTCCTTCCATTCCCATTCCTCCTTCATTCTTTCCTCTCCCTCCTCCTCCCCCTCCTCATCCCCTTCCCTCTCCTCCTCCTTCTTCTTATTCTCTTTTTAATCACAAACCCACTTATTAAAATTGTGCTTCATAGAGCATTGACCTTTACTATAATGGCTTCCTTTGGGCTATTAGAGCTTGTAGGGCAAATGTCTTCCAATCTTTCAACCCTCAAGTAAAGTTTACAAAGTTTTAGAGTACCAAGTACCTAACTCTCCACTTGCAAATTCTATTTCCTCACCCAAAACCAAAACCATTAGCCCACTCTGGGGACTTTTAGTGTATGGAATGACATTCTTAAAAGTCAAATTTAGGGGCGCCTGGGTGGCTCAGTTGGTTGGGCGTCTGACTTCGGCTCAGGTCACGATCTCGCGGTCCACGAGTTCGAGCCCCGCGTCGGGCTCTGGGCTGATGGCTCAGAGCCTGGTGCTTGCTTCCGATTCTGTGTCTCCCTCTCTCTCTGCCCCTCCCCTGTTCATGCTGTGTCTCTCTTTGTCTCAAAAATAAATAAACGTTAAAAAAATTTTTTTTTAAAAAGTCAAATTTATCTTTGAATAGAAAAGGGTTTTTTTGTTTGTTTGTTTTGTTTTTTAAAGTATAATCTCCTAAAATAATAGGTTTAACTGAAACCCTAAAAAACACCGAATAAAACCTCCTGCTCTGATTTAGGATTCCTGGGTTGTTTTCTGACCGAATTTGTAAAGAGAGAAGACTAGTTTTTATTTCAGTTAATGTTTCTTTGTAATATACACCAACATTTAAAGTAATTATCTAAGTAGTGAGGTTATCGGTGATCTTTTTCTTTTTGTTTATATATTTAAATGTTTAAATCAATAAACACATTAACTGTGTTTACAATTTAAGTGCAACATTGTGAAATCTAGAAAATACAAACATGAATAAGAATGAAAAACAAAATTGCCAAATAAATTTTGCTGCTTATCCTATCAGTATTTTCTGTGTAGTATAGTATATATATATATACACACACTTGTATTATGAGTGGACTAATTAGCAAGTACTTTAAAAACTCCCAGTAGCAGTGGTATTGGAAAGAAAATAAGGCTTTTCTCTCTCATGTTAAAATCTAGACATAGAGAGTCCAAGGCTACATTGCATCTCTGTTCCATAAAGTTCTCAGGGAATTAATCCCTTCCACCTTATGGTCTTTCTGTGCATGGTTCTATTCCCAAGGTCATTTAATGATCCGAGATAGAAGCTCCAGCCATCACATTCACATTTTAGCCAGTAGGACAGGAGAAGGTGTAAAGAAAAGAACATAACTTACTTTTATTTTTATTTTATTTTATTTATTTTTTATTTTATTTATTTATTTTTTAATTTACATCCAAGTTAGTTAGCATATAGTGCAACAATGATTTCAGGAGTAGATTCCTTAATGCCCCTTAGTTAGCATATAGTGCAACAGTGATTTCAAGAGTAGATTCCTTAATGCCCCTTACCCATTTAGCCCATACCCCCAAACAACCCCTCCAGTAACCCTGTTTGTTATCCGTATTTAAAAGTCTCTATGTTTTGTACCCCTCCCTGTTTTTATATGATTTTTTGCTTCCCTTCCCTTATGTTCATCTGTTTTGTCTCTTAAAGTCCTCATATGAGTGAAATCATATGATATTTGTCTTTCTCTGACTAATTTTGCTTAGCATAATACCCTCCAGTTCCATCCACGTAGTTGCAAATGGCAAGATTTCATTCTTTTTGATTGCCAAGTAATACTCCATTGTATATATATACCACATCTTCTTTATCCATTCATCCATCGATGGACATTTGGGCTCTTTCCATACTTTGGCTATTGTTGATAGTGCTGCTATAAACATGGGGGTGCATGTGTCCCTTCAAAACAGCACACTTCTATCCCTTGGATAAATGCCAAGTAGTGCAATTGCTGGGTTGTAGGGTAGTTATATTTTTAGTTTTTTGAGGAACCTCCAGACTGTTTTCCAGAGTGGCTATACCAGCTTACATTCCCATCATTGTGGTTTTGATTTGCATTTCCCTGATGATGAGTGATGTTGAGCATTTTTGCATGTGTCATTTGGCCATCTGGATGTCTTCTTTGGAGAAGTGTCTATTCATGTCTTTTGTCCATTTCTTCACTGGATTATTTGTTAGAGCATAACTTCCTTTTGATGAGAATTCCTGAAGCTAAACATGCCACTTGCATTTACTGGGTAATGCCTATAGCACAGTCTCATGACTGTAAATATCTCCTTGCATGAAGGGCTGGACAATATAATATTTTTTTCTGGATGGCCATGGCCAACTAAAAATCCCATGTCAGGTTTCCTGCTTACTAAATCCCATTGTTACATATCCTACCTACCACTCCTAATATGGGAGATAAATTTTTGAGAACTTAGATTTATTCACTCTGATGTATAAAATCAAGAAATGAAGATCAACTTTAAGACCATACAATGGGAAATTTTTAAAAAATAACATAAATCATCAACATTAACTTAAGGTGAAGTAGGATATAATAATTTGTAAAACAAACAAGTTCTCATTGCGTATCTATCTCCAACTTTCCTACATCCAAGTAAAGACATTCATCCCAAACATGTAATTTTACTAAACTCTCAGATTTTAAATAAGTTCTATTTTATAAAAACTGTCTTAGAGACTACGAAAAGAAGAAAGTTAATCCACTTATTTTATGAGGCTAGTAAAATCTTTATAGCAGGATTTATTAAAGAGAGCATAACAAAATAAATTCAGAATTGAAAGGCAGTTATGAATTTAGCTTAAGCTTGTGATATATCAAAAAATTGAGATGTTTGCTGGGTTTATATTAAATGTATAGATTAATCTAGGTGAGTTTCTTTTCATGTATAGGGAGAGGGTTATTGACAGATTTGAATTATTTTCTTATGCCGTTTTTTATCCTCTACTATTCTGGAAATTAGCCACCATATGCTTATTTATTTAATGATTACACCTGCTGTTTTACACAAATGCTTAACAAAGTCTAACATTAATAAAGGTACTGGGTGAAGTTTTCTTAATTTATTCATCTTATTGAAAAAGTTTTGTTGGGTATACAATTTTAGATTGAGACTTAATTCTTTTAATGTACTTAATATACTATTCTACTATGTTCTGCCTTCACTATTGTAGAGAAGTCAGTTTTCAGTCTAAGTGCAATTTTTTATATGATCTCTCTTTTCTCCCAGGCTGTTTTCATATGTTATGTCTCATTCTTTTCATTTGTTTGTTGTTTGTTGTTTTTGTTTTTATTTTCTGTAATTCAAAGCTTATCTATAATGTGTCTAGGTGTGAGTATAATTTTTATAGTGTTTGGAATTTATTGGACTTCTTGGATCTAAGATGTGGCATCTTTTCACAGTATTAGAAAATTCACAGCCATTTAACTCATCAAATATTCTCTCCTTCTTGCCTTCTGAAACTCCAATCCAATGTATGTTAGATCTTCACAGTAAATTCTCGATGCCTTAAAATCTACTTTTCATATTGTTCATATCTCTGGACTGTATCATAATAATTTCTTTGAAAATGAGTTCCAGATAATTGATTCTCTCCACAGCTGTTTAATGCTTTCACTCAGTTTTTAATTAGCTATAGTATTTCTCATTTCTATAAGTTGTATTTACTTCTTTTTCACATCCTCTTCATTATTCTTTAAGTTGTCATATTCCCTACTCATAATTTCATGATACTTAAAAAAATATCTTTGATAATATTAAACATGATTATTTTTATACTCTGCGTCTGATAATGTTAACACCTAAAATCTTTCTACATCTATTTATTCTGTTTTTTTTCTGCCAGAAAACCCAGAGATTTTGATTTTCAGATGTTTTATAATTTTTACTGAGTAGCTTATTTTCCTTTGAACTTGGAGTGGGAATTCTTTGAACTGGGGTTGAAATTGAGTTCCTCCAAAGAGGATGTGCATCCACTACTGACATAATCCCCTTAAATTAAGCTTCTTAGCTTTGGTTGTTGTATGTGGGTTTGGGGATGAATTTGGTTGTTTGTTACTGTTTTGGGTAATTTGGGTGTTTTTCATTTGGACAGTACATCTTGTAACATGAATTCATAATAAAAATCAAGTCTATAAAAGCAGACTTACAACTAAAGATTCTCAAGAGAGATTAGTTTTTTCTTCTTCTCACAATGCCAACTTCAAGACAGGCATGATTTTTTGCCCTTTATGTGAAGTGGGATTTTATCATGTACCCTTGTATTGAGGGTGTGGCCTTAAGGAAGTATCTCTTTGTGGAGATGCCCTTTCTGTGGGATTCTCCACTTAGGGCTGGCCTCAGGCTTTGCTTTTGTTTCCTGCATCTCTTATAGCTATCAAAGTGGAAGTGCAAGGTATCCAGGGTGTGTCAGAATTCCTTAGAGAAGAGGCAGCTTTGAAATTCACTCATCTTCCTGCTCTCATTTGTTTTGGGAATTTATAGATTCCTTATTTTCTTTAGGTCAATAATTCATTTAAAGGTATTGTTAAAAGCTTTCCCCAACTAGCTGTTCCTCTTGAGGTCTAATCTGCCATATTTCAGGAAATAGAAATTATTCAATTATGCCTTTACTTAATGTTTCTGTTTTAATTATGCTTGCTCTTTATCAAGCATATCAATTATATATATGAACAACCTCAATTCTCTGCTTCTTAGCAATGACTTTTTTCATTCTCCTGTTTTTCTTTTCCCCACTGTGTTTTATTAGAGCTGCTTATATGCTTGTCCCATTTCTCCTCTCATAATTCTTGGCAATTTCAATATCCAAATAGAAGACACTTCTAGCACCCTGGACTCTGAGTTCCTTACTCTCCTCTCCTCTGTACCTCAATCAGTCACTCTGTTAGTTATATCTTAGTCCTTGTCATTACCAATAACTGAAATTAGTCCATAATCTCAATTTCGACATTTCCCCTCTGCCCATTGCCTATCTTTTTAGCTCACTCCTAGGATTTTAACACTAGTAATTCTTCTATTCCTCAAGAATCTACAAGCTAATGATTGTACAGCCTTTTAGTCTCTCATGTCTATCCTCACTCCTACACTTACCCAGTTTGTATTCCATGGTCTAATATTAAAATCACCCTCTTGCATAAATCAACTCCGTGGTTCTTCTCTGGTTTTGACAACTGTCAGTCTTGGCAAATCCCGATTTTTCTGTATTCACCATATACCACTGTACAGCTGAATTTGGCTGGAGAAAAGCACATTCATATCGACTGGCTTCCCTTAAATTTATGGCCATTAATGTTAAGAGGATTTTTTTGTGCTGCCTGATATTCATATTGCATTTCTCATGACCATTTATGTTTGCATTCCCCTATAATTACTCTTTTACATTTTCTCTTTCCTCAAACCATCCTTCCCCATACTCACTCTTTTTTTAATTTATTTTTTTTTAATTTCAAGTTTTTATATAAATTCTAGTTAGTTAACATATATGATAAAATTGGTTTCAGGTGTAGAATTTAGTGATTCGTCACTTACTTATACCACCCAGTGCTCATCATAACAAGTGCCCTCCTATATGCCCATCACCCATTTAGTCCATCTCCTGCCCACATCCCTCTATCAACCTTCCATTTTTCTCCATAGTTAAGAGTCTCTATAGTTTAATTCCCTCTCTCTCTTTTTTCCCCCTTCCCATATGTTCATCTGTTTTATTTCTTAAATTCCACATGAGTGAAATCATATGGTATTTGTCTCTGACTGACTTATTTTGCTTAGCATAATACACTGTAGCTCCCTCCATCCATGTCATTGCAAATGGCAAGATTTTCTTCTTTTTGATGGCTGAGTAATATTCCTTTATAGATAGATATAAATATAGATATAGCTATAGATAGATATATAGATATAGATATATAGATGATATAGATATAGATATATAGATATAGATATAGGTATAGATATAGATATAGATATAGATGATATAGATATAGATGATATAGATATAGATATAGATATAGATATAGATATAGATATAGATACACACACACACACACCCCACAGCTTCTTTACTCATCAGTTGATGAACATTTGGGCTCTTTTCATAGTTTGGCTATGGTTGATAATGCTGCTCTAAACATCGTGCATGTACCCCTTTGAATCAGTATTTTTGTATCCTTTTGGTAAATACTTAGTAGTGCAATTGCTGGGTCATAGGGTAGTTTTATTTTTAATTTTTTGAGGAACCTTCATACTGTTTTCAAGAGTGGCTGCACCAGTTTGCATTCCCACCAACAGAGTAAGAAGTTTCCCCTTCTCTGCATCCTTGCCAACATCTGTTTTTTCCTGTGTTTAACCATTCTGACAGGTGTGAGGTGGTATCTCATCATGGCTTTAATTTGCATTTCCTTGATGATGAGTGCTGTTGAGCATATTTTCATGTGTCTGTTAGCCATCTGGACGTCTTTGGAAAATGTCTGTTCGTGTCTTCTGCACATTTCTTAACTGGATTATTTATTTTGGGGGGTATTGAATTTGGTAAGTTCTTTATAGATTTTGGATACTTACCCTTCATCTGATATGTCATTTGGAAATATCTTCTCCCATTCCATAAGTTGTCTTTCAGTCTTGTTGTTTCCTTTGCTGTGCAGAAGCTTTTTGTTTTGATGAAGTCCCAATAGCTCATGTTTGCTGTTTCTCTTGCCTCCAGAGACATGTCTAGAAGTTGTTGTGGCTGAAGCCAAAGAGGTTGCTGCCTGTGTTTGCTTCTAGGATTTCACTGGTTTCCTGTCTCACATTTAGGTCTTTTATCCATTTTGCATTTATTTTTGTGTATGGTGTAACAAAGTGGTCCAATTTCATTCTTCTGCGTGCTTCTATCCTGTTTTCCCAACACCATTTGTTGAAGAGACAGTCTTTTTTTCCATTGGATATTCTTTCCTGCTTTGTTGAAGATGAGTTGACCATAAAGTTGTGGGTCCATTTCTGGGCTTCTATTCTGTTTTATTGATCTATGTATGTGTTTTTTGCCAGTACCATACTTTCTTGATGATTATAGATTTGTAGTAGAGGCTACAGTCTGGGATTGTGATGCCTCCCAATTTGGTTTTCTTTCTCAATATTACTTTGGCTATTCGCGATCTTTTGCATTTCCATACAAATTTTAGGATTGTTTGTTCTAGCTCTTTGAAAAATGCTGGTGGTATTTTGACAGGGATTGCATTAAATGTGTAGATTGCTTTGGGTAGTATAGACATTTTAACAATATTTGTTCTTGCATCCATGAGCATGGGATGTTTTTCAGTTTCTTCATGTCCTCTTTCTTTCCCAAGTGTTCTATAGTTTTCAGAGTACAAATCTTTTACCTCTTTGGCTAGGTTTATTTTTAGGTATCCTATGGGTTTTGGTGCAATTGTAAATGGGATCAATTCCTTAATTTCTCTTTCTGCTGCTTCATCATTGGTGTATAAAATGCAACAGATATCTGTACATTGATTTTCTATCCTGTAACTTTGCTGAATTCATGTATTAGCATGAATTCAACAATTTTTTGGCAGACTCTTCTGGATTTTCTACATAAAGTATCATGTCTGCGAATAGTAAAAGTTTGAAGTCTTCTTTGCTGATTTGATTACTTTTATTTCTTTTTGTTGTCTGATTGTGGAGGCTGGGACTTCCAGTACTGCATGAAATAAGAATGGTGAGAGTGGACATCCCTGTCTTGTGCCTGACTGTAGAGGAAAAGCTCTCAGTTTTTCCTCATTGATGATGATATTAGCTGTGGGTCATTTGTATATATCACCTTTATGATGTTGAAGTATGTTCCATCTATCCCTAATTTGTTGAAGGTTTTTATCAAGAATGGATGCTGTATTTTGTCAAACATTTTTTTCTGCATCTATTGAGAGGATTATATGGTTCTTACCCTTTCTTTTATTAATGCGGTATATCACGTTGATTGATTTGCGAGTATTGAGCCACCCTACAACCCAGGAATAAATTCCACTTGATCATAGTGAATAATTCTTTTAATTCACTCTTGGATCTAATTTGTTAGTATCTTGGTGAGAATTTTTGCATCCATGTTCATCAGGGTTATTGGCCTGTAATTCTCCTTCTTAGTGGGGTTTCTGTTTGGTTTTGGAATCAAGGTAATGCTAGCCTTAGAGTTTTGGAGTTTTCGTTTCATTTCTATTTTCTGGAACAGTTTGAGAAGAATGCATATTACCTATTCTTTAAATGTCTGGTAGAATTCCCCTAGGAAGCCATTTGGCCATGGACTTTTGTTTGTTGGGAGACCCATTCTCACTCTTAGCACTAACTTTGCTTCCTGTTTCGCTGAGAAGCAGTTAGAATAGACTTTGCAAACTCTTCCAATGCCACTCTACTTACCTATTTGAACCTAGACCAGTCTGTTTTTCTTCCTTTCATGAATGAACATTCTGTTTTAAGGCCATTTTTTACATGTCACATCTTGTCTGCTTGGGAGCATCATTCCAACAAAACTTCCCTCTCCTCAGCATCATCATTTCCCCCCTGCACTTCTCCATTATTTCCTTCTTACCTCTATTAATCAGTTCTTTGTTTAGCAGCCATAGTGCTAAAACATTCTTTGTTTAGTATATAAATGTAAATCAGAACATTTCATTCATCTGCTTATAATCCTCCAGTGGCTTTCCTTCATACTTGGGATAAAATTTAAATTCCTTAACCCAATTTGCAAAGCTATCTGTAATCTTGCCCCAAACTATCTATTGAAACCCTGTTGTACTATGTTCTGTCTTGTTCACTATATTCCAGTCACAGTAGCCTTACGATACTTCCCACCCTATAGCTTTGTTCCAGTTTTTCTGTCAAGCTACCAGTCTCTTTCCTTGATATTCATGAGTATCTCTCTTTCCATTCATACTTTTGCTTGAAGTTATGTTCACAGAGAAGTTTCCATGATCATCTAATCCAAAGGAGGCAATGTCTATCACATTACTTTTAATTCTTAGTACAGTACTTATCACTCAGTGTGTGATATTTTCTTATTTATTGCTTATTTACCAATTGTTAATCCCTTCCTTCTAAATTTTTACCTCCATTATAGTGTGAACTTCCCCCTGCTATATATCCCTAGTACACAGAACAGTACTTTATATTAGACATTCAATAAATATGAATGAATGAATGAATGAATGAATAATAAGTGAATGAGTGGAAAGCCTTCTAACTTACTTTTAACAAATTCCAGTGAAGGTAAGTCAACCTTCTTACTAAGACATATGTTACATTGCCTTATTTTAACACATTTATGTAATTTTAAATTCATTTTGTATGTATTTTAAATTAATTATAACAAGGGAAAGATGGGGGTTTCCATTAAACTTTAATTTTTTTTTTTAATTTTTTTTTAACGTTTATTTTATTTTTGAGACAGAGAGAGACAGAGCATGAACGGGGGAGGGGCAGAGAGAGAGGGAGACACAGAATCGGAAGCAGGCTCCCAGGCTCTGAGCCATCAGCCCAGAGCCCGACGCGGGGCTCGAACTCACGGACCGTGAGATCGTGACCTGAGCTGAAGTCTGACGCTTAACCGACTGAGCCACCCAGGCGCCCCTAAACTTTAATTTTACTAAAGGAATTACATGTGGCTAATAGGAATCATAATTAACAGAATTACTTGGATTTCTTCCATGCTGTGGATGTAAAAAGAAACCAGTGGTAAATGTTCTGCCCTTTTAGTGAATATGATAGAACAAATGTACCAGACATAGTTAGAAAGATGGAGTCCTCACTTTTCCATCTCAGGTGCTAAGGACATGTAAATGTAACTTGAGAACTTCAGACCACCAGAGCTTTCTCCTTTTACCCAGGGAAAGTGAGTCTCTATGTACTTGTCACCTCTCCATCTATAGCACATCTTTAATGTTTCACATTTTATATTTCCTTCAGCTGAGTATGGAAATGTTTAGTTACTTAAATGGTTCCAAAGCTACTGTTAAGTGAAAATACTTAAATCTGGAACAGATGTTCAAGTATTGGGGTAATAAAGATATTATTTAGGGCAGCTGAAAAGCAGATAAAAGGATAGGGAAGATCAACTCATGATGGATGAGCACCTGCAGCCAAAGCAACTGCAGTAAGAAGCAGCAGGCAGTCGGCATCCAAAGGTGTGGGAGCCTCTGCCATTTTGTGAGGGGACAAAGGCCATCAGTATAGAAGAAACACCATGAGGCTCATCTGTTTCTTTTTGCTTCATGACATTTACTGATGGGAGAGAGTGTGTTTTAGAGCATGAGGAATCCCCAGAGTGGTGGTTTCTCAAATTGTTCCCCAGAAGTTGTAGCAAGAATCCTGTGGGTGGATGAGTAGACAGGACTTCAGCTCCCCCATCCCCACCTCCATTGCTTCAACCTAAGCAGTTCTGCAGAAGATTTCATTTGGATAATAATATTTTGTTGTATGGAAGTTTACAAATTTATTCTAATTTATCTTGAAGAGTTAATGTAGAAATATAGCTACAAAAGTCCTATATTTCTTTTTAAAGAGTAATAGGCAAGAGGCTTTGCACTAAGTTCAGTTATTCTAAGCCTGTAATAAATAAAATGGCATATATTCTAAGCCTGTAATAAATAAAATGGCATATACTGGCTTAGTAATAGACAACTAGATCAACTAAATAAGAGGTACACAAACGTATTAATAATACATAGAAATTTTTTATATAATAAGGTATTATTTCAAATCAAATAGAAAATGATAGATCATTCAATAGATGATGTAGGAGTCCTAGCACACAATTACCGGATAGTTTAATAATTTAACTATGAAAAATAAAATCCTATAAGTACTTGAATAAAACATAGCTGAATGAATGTATTTTAAAACTTGAGATGGAAAGAAGTAAACAGCCAATCAAGACACCAAAACCAGAAATGATAAAGGAAACTTTTTAAAAAATGTTTATTTATTTTTAAGAAAGAGAGAGAGAGAGAGAGAGAGAGATCATGAGTGGAAGAAGGGCAGAGAGAGACAGAATCTGAAGCATGCTCTAGGTTTGGGCTGTCCGCACAGAACTCGATGATGCAGGGCTTGAACTCAGGAGCCATGAGATCATGACCTGAGCCAAAGTCAGATGCTTAACCAACTGAGCCACCAGGGGAACCCCCATAAAGGAAACTCTTAATTTTAACTATGTAAAAAGTAAAGATGCCTATATGGCAGAACACTAAAAGGAAGATTAAAAGATAAAAAGCAACTTGTGATGAGCACTGGGTGTTGTATATAAGTGATGAATCACTAAATACTACTCCTGAAACCACTACTACATATATATTAACTAACTTGAATTTAAATAAAATCTTGTAAGAAAAAAAAGACAAAAAAAACAAGGAAAATATTTGAAACATACAGGCAGATAGAGGATTGATATTCTTGACATGTTAAGTACTATTACTACTATAAAACAGCCAAATAGAAAAATATACTATGTTAATTGTACTTTACTAGAGAATTTAAATGGCCAATAAATACATGAAAAAATTAAACCTCATTAGCAGTCAAAGACATTAATTTTAAAAACTTTGGTTGATAATGTACAATTCTGTCAAACATATATAATAAAAAGTACTCTAATATACTCTAGGTGGCTTTACAATTTGGATACAACCTCTGTTGGGGTACAATTAAGTCAATTTCTATTGAAAGTTAAACTGCATACCTTTTAGCCCAGAAATTATATTTCTAGGAATTTATTCTAAGGAAATAATCAAATAAATTTGAAAAAAATAATATAATAATACAGAATACATATTAATTATATAACTATATTAATAAATAATATCATATATATTCTAAGTATTATATATATATATATATATATATATATATATATATATATATACACGAAGATGTTCAGGGGTGCCGGGGTGGCTCAGTCAGTTGAGCGTCCAACTATTTTTTTAAAAGTTTATTTATATTTGAGAGACACAGACAGACAGAGTGGGAGCAGGGGAGGGGCAGAGAGAGAGAGGGAGACACAGAATCTGAAGCAGGGTCCAGGCTCTGAGCTATCAGCACAGAGCCTCACGCGGGGCTCAAACCCATGAACCCTGAGATCATGACCTAAGCCAAAGTCAGAAGCTTAACCAACTGAGCCACCCAGGTGCTCCTGAGCGTCCAATTATTGATTTTGGCTCAGGTCATAATCCCAGGATCATAGGATTGAGTGTTGCATCAGGCTCCATGCTGAGTGTGGAGCCTGCTTGACATAGTCTCGTTCTGTCTCTCCCACACACTGTCTCTCTCAAAAAAAGTGTTCATTGCAGAATTGCTTGTAATAATGAGGAATTTGAAATAACCTATGTCCACATATGGACTATTATCCTGTATGTTAGTCAGGATAAGCTAGACTATGTTGCTGTACTAAGCAAATTCTGAAATCATGAAAGCTTTATATATAATTTTTTTTTTTCCTTGCTCACATTGAGTGAGTGCATTGTAAGTCTGGTAATCTCCTCAGGGCAGCTCCTTGTCCAGGCTATCTCCATCCTGTAGCTCCATCATTTCTATTAATGCCACTGTGGCAGAGCTGAAGGGCAACACAAAGGCTCTTCACTGCCTCAGCCTGTAAGTGACAACATCATTTCTACTTACAGGTAATTGGCCAGAACTAGTCACATGGCTCTGCCTAACTTCAAGGCAACTGGGATGTGTATTCTTCAGTGTGCCTGGAAGAAGAAAATAGGATATGGGTAAGCTGTAATGATCTCTACCATATTTGGCATTAAAAATGCTATACATCTTTATTTACTAACACTAAAGGATGTCCACAATACATCATATAGGAGGAAAACATATTTTGGATAATTCATTTGTATAGGGGATGGGGGTAAATGGCAATGCAGACTGGGAAAATGTGGCAGTATATATCTCCACATACACATTGAAAAATGTGGAAGGAGTTATATACTAAAAAGTTAATAGCAAAGGTTTTCAAGTGATGGGATTATGGATACCTAAGTGTATTTAACTCAGATTTAGATGACAGCAGCGGTCTCAATCAAGCATAGTAATAACTAACACTGTAGACCACTTTAGTTTACACTGTGCATTAACATATTCTGGTTCACTTAAGCCTCTCAATAATTACGGCATTATCTATGTTTAACACATGGAAATCTACCTCAGAATTTGAGTGATTTACCCAGTATTAGTAAGTAAGGTTACAAGGATCCACCAACTCTAAATAGCATGCCCCTTATTTATTTATTAAGAAATGTAATAATTTCTTTTGGATCCTGATTGAATCTGTTATTCCAGCAGACTAGGGCTTCCTGGATTCTTCCTATATGGATTCTGCTCTGAGTCGGAGGTTAGCCGAAAAATGTATTTTTTTAATAAAATAAATAAATGTGGGGTTCAGGAAGACCTTATATCTTTATGTTTCTGCCCACTTTCCTTCACATTCATCCCATGCCTTGTGAAATATCTTCCACATTGATCTCTCATGTAGACAGTTTTTCAAGAAAGAATTAGGTCAAGGCCTTCACTTTCTTTTCTTTTTTTAAATTTGAATTCCACTATAACTAACATACAGTGTTATATTAGCCTCAGGTGTATAATATAGTGATTCAACACTTCTATACATTACTCAGTGCTCATCATGATAAGTGTACTCTTCATCCCCCCCGCCAACCTCCCCCTACACCTTCCCTCTGATAACCATCAATTTGTTCTCTATAGTTAAGAGTCTGCTTTTTGTTTGTCTCTTTTCTTCTTTGTTCGTTTTGTTTCTTAAATTCCACCTCTGGGTGAAATCATATGGTATTTGTCTTTCTCTGGATAACTTACTTCACTTATAGCATTATACCCTCTATATCCATCCATGTTGTAGCAAAGGGCAAGATTTTATTCTTTTTTATGGTCAACTAATATTTTCTCTCTCTCTCTCTCTCTCTCTCTCTCTCTCTCTCACACACACACACACACACACACACACACACACACACACACACACCATATCTTCTTTATCCATTCATGTATCAATGGACACTTGAGCTGCTTCAGCAATTTGGCTTGTAAATAATGCTGCAGTAAACATAGGGGCACATATATCTTTTTCAAATTAGTGTTTTAGCATTGCTTGAGTAAATACCCAGTAGTAGAATTACTGAATCATATGGTAATTCTGTCTTTAATTTTTTGAGGATCCTCCATACTGTTTTCCATAGTGGCTGCAACAGTTTGCATTCCCACCAGCAATGCACAAGGGTTCCTTTTTCTCTACACCCTCGCCAACACTTGTTGTTTCTTGTTGTTTTGATTTTGGCCATTCTGACAGGTAGGAGGTGATATCACATGGTAGTTTTGATTTTCAGTTCCCTGATGATGAGTGATACAGGGCATACTTTCATATGTTTTTGGCCATTTATATGTCTTCTTTGGAGAAATGTCTGTTCATGTTTCTGCCCATAAATTGGATTATTTGTGGTTTTTTTGATGTTGAGTTGTATAAGTTCTTTATATATTTTGGATACTGACCCTTTATCAGATATGTCATTTGCAGATATCTTCTCCCATTCAGTAGGTTGTCTTTTAGATTTGTTGATGGTTTCCTTTGCTGCACAAAAGCTTTTTATTTTGATTTAGTCTCAATAGTTTATTTTTGCTTTTGTTTCCCTTGCCTCGGGAGTCATATCTAGAAAAAATGATGACACTATAGCTAATGTCAGAGTAAATACTGCTTATGCTCTCTTCTGGGATATTTATAGTCTAAGAGGCCTCACATTTGGGTCTTAAATCCATTTTGAGTTTATTATTGTGTATGGTATAAGAAAGTGGTCTAGTTTCATTCTTTTACATGTAGCTATCCAGTTTTCCCAACACCATTTGTTGAAGAGACTGTCTTTTCCCATTGCATATTCTTGCCTCCTTTGTTCAAAGATTATTTGACCATGTAATCGTGAGTTTATTTCTGAGCTTTCTATCCTGTTTCATTGATCTATATGTCTATTTTTGTGCCAATACCATACTGTTTTTGACTACTATGACTTTGTAGTATATCTTTGAAATCTGGGATTGTGATACGTCCAGTTTTGTTCTTCTTTTTCAAGATTGCTTTGGCTATGCAGGGTTTTCTGTGGTACCATACAAATTTTAAGATTATTTGTCCTTGTTCTGTGAAAAATGTTGGTATCTTGATAGGGATTGCATTAAATCTATAAATTGCTTTGGATAGTATGGACATGTTAGCAATATTTGTTCTCTTGATCTATAAGCATGGAGTATCTTTCCATGTCTTTATGTCATCTTCAATTCCTTTCATCCATGTTTTATAGTTTTCAGAGTATAGTTCTTTCACCCCCTTAGTCAAGTTTATTTCCAGATATGTTATTATTTTTGGAGCAATTTTAAATGGGACTGTTTTCTTAATTTCTTTTTCTGCTACTTTGTTATTAGTATATAAAAAAGCAATGGATTTCTGTACACTGATTTTTATATCCTGCAACCTTACTGAACTCATTAATCAGTTCTAGTCATATTTTGATGGAATCTTTAGGGTTTTTTATATATAGTATCATGTCATCTTCACTTGTCATGTTTTTCACATGACATGTTTCACTTCACATGTCATCTTTTTTTAACCTTATTGCTGGTCCTCTGCTCTATGCTGTCACCCATTCAATTCATCCTACTTCCTATTCAGTGATCTAAGTGTGCCACTTTCTTCATCTAAGGAGCCTTCCCAGATTCAACTCATTCTAAGCTGACCCTTTCATGGTTTTGGATTCCCTTAGAATTTATGTATAAATAATCCTGCTTTATAAGCTATATGCTTGTATTTCCATGTGTGTAACATCCATTACAGAGTTTTGGACAGAGACCTTTATACTTAATCCTTTTTCCCTCTCTCCTTTCATATGTGTCAGACCTGCATTTTTCTGAATCCCCTCTCTCTCTATTCCTACTCCCTTTCCTTTTATTCTTCATAATCACTTCCCCCAATAAATCTCTTGTATGCCTATTCCATCTTGGCAAGTATGTCTTCTTTTTATTATTATTCTTATTATTATTATCATTCAATTTATTTAAACTAAAGCGAAATAAAACAGAGCTCTGAATGTCAAAGTGAAGTAATTCATTGAAGTGTGGGTAAATGATGAGAATTACCATGACTCTCCTAAGATGAGTGCTTCTTGAAGGACCTGAGCTGCCACACATAGTGTCTGGTAAATGCCTAATAACTGCTTTTGAATGAACATTGGTGAAGAGTTTCTTCTGTCCACTGCACTTCAGTGTAGGAATAAACTGGATGTTACGTATAACATCCTAATTTTCCTGCTTTATGATTCTTTCTTTTTGACAGTGTAGACCAGTCACTCTTGTTTTTTTTTTTTGAAAGAGAGGGGTGTGTGTCCGAGTTGGGGGGGAGGGGCAGACAGAGGGGGAGATGGAATCTTAAGCAGGCTCCACACCCCCTGTGGAGCTGGATATGGGGCTCTGTCTCACAACTCTGAGATCATGACCTCGGCCAAAATCAAGAGTCAGATGCTTAATCAACTGAGCCACCCAGCCATCCCAAGACCAGTTTTTCTTAGTTTTTTTTTTTTTTTCTACCTTTCCATGTGTCAAACTCCCTAGACAGCTGTACAAGAATGTAGAGTAAGCTATGGACAATCCTGTCCTGCTAGTTCAAAACCCATTCCTTTCTCTCTCTCAAGAGAGCACGGCATCATAAAATGACCTGGGTAATCCAGAGCTACTTTAATTTATTTTAAAAAGTAAATGATTTTTAAGCTTTGGACCCCTTCCTATTAGTAGTTACAACTTCTTTCAACATACTTCATAATCAATTCTGACATACCAGTGTGTTGCAACATCACAGTGAGGATATTGCTCTAATCACAAGAAAACAGCTGTAAGTGTCCAACAGATGAGTGAGCAAGAATAAAATCATGCTTTGTGAATGAAATCATAAAACATTTTGCAATCAAAGTAATAAATGTAGTTCAGAAGATATTAATGCACTTCAATTGGTAATTGCGTTTGTCATTATCAAGTACTCTATAATATAGTACTTAGTTATTCCAAAGTCACTCAGGTATATTAAACAATTAAACATGAGTCTGGGGAATAGCTTTGTTTAGTCTTTTTCAATTATAGAACCATGTATCATATTCAGTGTTTTCTCTATCAAGTATATGAGACAATACTATTTTAAAACAGAGTTTAAAATATATAAAAATATATACACTTTTTGTAATATAACAGTTGTTATTTCAAATGATTTTTACTCATATCTTTTCCCCAAACTTTCTATAATATCTTGCTGGACTTATTTTAAGAAATAAAATATTTAAACCCTAGATGTTTTTCATTGATAAAAACCTATTTTTAAATACAAGAAAGTTTAGGGGCTCCTGGGTGGCTCAGTCGGTTGAGCATCTGACTGGCTCAGGTCATGATCTCACGGCTGATGAGTTTGAGCCCCGCGTTGGGCCCCGTGTTGGGCTCTGTGCTGACACTCAGAGCCTGAAGGCTCCTCCACATTCTGTGTTTCCCTTTCTCTCTGCCCTCCCCTTCTCACGTTCTGTCTTTCCCTCTCTGTCTCTCTCTCTCTCTCTCAAAAATAAATAAACATTAAAAAAAATTTTAATGCAAGAAAGCTTAGCTTTGAATAGTCTTGTGGTCTTTGAATGGTGACCACTGGCCACCATGGCAACAGCCTCATGACAAAAATATGAAGCTCAGGTCATTTATAAATTAAATTATTAAGTAATACTATTTCATTACATAGCTAAATATTGTTGTATACATGTAAAAGCGTTCCAACTAAACAAAGCATTTTATGATGAAATAATCAGGTCCTGGATTTCTAACACCACAGTCCCACCCTACCCCATCCCATCCATCTTTTCGTTTGTTTGTTTGTTTGTTTGAGGAAAGGATAACTAAACGAGTACATTTGGAAACACAGTCATAAAAATTGTATCTGGAAATGAATTTAATTTAGGAAAATTATAACTTTAACGTGTGAAAGTTATTTCTGGCAAGGTTCTGCTCAGGTCTTGGGGCAGTGTACTTTTTTTTTTTTTTAATTTATTTTTTTGAGAGAGAAAGACAGAGTGAGTGGGGAGGGGCAGAGAGAGAGGGAGAGGCTCCGTGCTGCCAGCACAGATCCAGATGCAGATGCAGGGTTTGAACCCATGAAACTGTGAGATCATGACCTATGGAAACGGAAACCAAGAGTCAGATGCTTAACAGACTTAGCTACCCAGGCACCCTGGGACAGTGTACTTTTAAGATAACTCAAATATTAGCACCTTTGGGGCAGCTTCTGATGAAAAAACTTTTAGTGAGCCATTCTCTTTTGAGGAAAAAAATACATATTTATCAAAAAAGACAAAAATAAAGGATTCCTTTGTGAAATTAATGGGATTTGAGCCACTATTTCATGAGTGGACTTGAGGGATCCACCTCTAGGTAAGTTTTTGCTTTGGGACATTCTTGGTTGAATCACAAAAGTCCAAGTCCTCCACCCTTTGACAGAGACTCACAGCAGATATGACACTCCAGTAAACATTCAAGTAGGGTGAGAAACTTTCCCAGTTTGCCCTGGGACTGAGGGGTTTCCTGAGACATAGAAGTTTTCATTCTAAAACCAGGACAGTCCCAGACCAACAAGAATGAGTTGGTCATCCTACCAAGGCTCTGGCTCCTGAACCTCTTCGGTTGTTTTTCCAGCAGTCCGTGTTAGGTAGTATTCTTAAGAAATGTTTTGGCTCAATTGGAACGCATTACATCTTGCAGCAATTCTGACAACTCTGCCATTCTCCAAAAATCTGGGGGAGGAAAGTTGGAGACCCTACTTCTTCCCTAGACAGTCAAGCTTTCCTCTGGGACTAGCAAAGCAGTATGATCTATGAACTCCTAAACTGCCTGTCTCAATTTCTCCCTTATCCACATGGCCCAGGTGTGGTATACAGGGGCATTGAGGTTCTGAGGCAACCCCATGGGATTATGAAACTTGATATGCCAGGCCTTTGTTACTACACACACATTTTATCCACAGTGGGTCATTTATTCATTCATTTAATTCAACGAATATTTGTTGAATGTTAATATGGGATGGCACTATTCTACATGCTGCAGATACTGTAATAAACAAAGCAGAATAAGTACCTTTGCTCAAAGGGCTTGCATTTTAGAGAGAAAGAAGTGGTCAATAAAAAAATATAAACAAATAAAAGAACCAGATATTTCTGTTGATCATAAGTGCTGCAAGATGCTCATTAGCAACTACTAATAAGTAGCAAATAATAAATTTCTAAAGTAGAGCTTCTCAAAGAGCTTTTTAAACTTTAATGTGCATATGAATTGCCTGAAGATCTTATTAAAGTGCAGATTTTGATTCAGTAGGTCTGGAGTAGATCCTGTGCTCCTAACAGGTTTCCTGGTGATGCTAATATTCCTGGTCTGTGAACCATACTTTGAATAGCAAGATTCTAAAAACATGTTAGGGAATTATGCTTGGAATTATACTTGGAAGGGAATGCTCCAACTACCAACCCTATTTAAGGCAGATAGGCTCAGAATGGGCATTGCTCTAGGTTTCTTAGCAAATCCCAACTATCAGATGGGATTTGAAATTGAAAACAGAAAACATGGAAACTCCTAAGAGGACAGGATGTTTTTCAAAGAGCAGTGGTAGCCATAGCATACTATCACATTCCATCTAGCTATAAACATTAAATGCAATTCTTTTTTTTTTAATTTTTTTAATGTTTATTTATTTTTGAGAGAGAGGCAGAGGGGCAGAGAGAGAAGGAGACACAGAATCCGAAGCATGCTCCAGGCTCTGAGCTGTCAGCACAGAGCCCGACGTGGGGCTTCAACTCACAGAGTGCAAGATCATGACCTGAGCTGAAGTCAGAGGCTTAACTGACTGACCCACCCAGGACCCCCTAAATGCAATTCTTATATTGTTCATATGCAGGCATCTGCTGTGTTCAGACTTCATCTTAGTTCTTTAAAACCATGGCTCAGTGTCAGAAAGTGAGCCAAATACAACCCTCTTATTCTGCCCACTGTCCCTCCCCACCTCAACTTCGACCTAACGTATCACTTACAAATAAACAACAGGATTGTAGGGGGTACAGGTGGACTGATCATCTATCGCCACAGGACATGCCTCGCAAGGAACAACTTCCTTTGCAACCTCCTTTTTAACTGAGCCGTGAGAAAGGGCAGTGGAGTAGCAGTGAGTAAGCAAGAATCCTATGCATGTGGAAGATCTGGGCCCACTGTGGCTCATCTAGGTACCACTTTACAACTCCCATCATCACATCAGTGGAACCACAACAAGCTCTGTGCAAGCCAAAGGGGAAAGTGTCATTGTGTAACTGAAGACAGCTGCTTCCATAATAGAACTAATTGCACACTGCATCACAGAACTAAATTAGTAGTGAAAACAGTTATAAAACCCGACAGACAGTGAAACATGACTCACTTAGGAACTGCTGCCAGTCAGGCACATTGTCATTGGCCACTGTTCAAAAACCCACACCTGCATTTTTTGAATAGTAAACATATAAGATGTAATTACTAGTAAAACATATGCCACTTTTCAAATGTGACAACGCTATGTTTTGTCCTTGGGACCATGAGTGGCATGGGACTAAACTGACCACAGTACTCATTCATCCCCAGGAGGCTTAGTAGATGAAGTAAAGCATAACCAAACGTTCTGAGCCCCTATTCATACATAAAAGGCTGTCTTTAGATTAAACAGTCCTAAGGGATCTATGCCTTCTGAGCTGTCAATCAAGGAAAAAATAACATGGAGATATAAGAAATATCAATTCTAAAAAAGTGTGTGAATATATGGCCCAACTTAAATATTCAAGCTTCAGTGAGTTGGGGTGTCTTCCGTGGCTTCCCTCACAGCTACACAGTAATTGCTGTCTCAATAAAAACGAGATGTTCCGAGAAGACTTCATCTGTTCTTGCAGGCCAAACTCCCATTTCTGACTTCTCTCCTGCAATCTGCTTTAGTACATCTATACTTCATGCCAGATACAATTGAGAGGATGTTACTCCACAATGGGTAGGTGGTTACTAGTGATAGCAAACAAACTCACTGGCTTCTGACCAACAAGGTGGAGGGTAATGACCACCAGAGAAATGCTTTGGGCTAGGGCATGGCAATTTAGCTTTAAGCAACAGTTCACACCTTCATCTGACGTTTTTTAAGTATCTAAATTGTGTTGAACTACATATGTCAGCTAAGAAGGTGAGTGGGATTTTATTCTGAAACAGTTCACGGAAGAAAATCTGTTCAATGTCCTGGTGAGGATTCTGCCTGTAGAATGTTCCTGCTTTCGCTAATGGAACCCTGGTGTTGCTGATGAGTTGTAAAACCATATAGTGACTAATCCTTCTTTTACCTACTAATTAATTAGTCAAACCTAAACAATAAATACAGAAACACTTAAGAGAATTCTGCTGGGTTTTTTTTTGGCACATAAAAGGTAGGTACTAAAAATGATCAGTGTTTTCTTCATGCAAAAGACAGCAGAGAATTATGTAAATATTTTCCAAAGGTCATAATACTTCACGAGTTCTAGAGATGGTTGTGTAAGCAAAAGGAGAGATGTGACAATTGATTTGAGGGTGTGAGGGTGTGTATTCCGTTTTATTTATTTATTTATTTTTTTAGTTAGTTATAAAATTTAATTGTAAAGATCAAGCAGTGGTTATTGGTCAAACCAATCCACATTAATAGCTCTGAAGTGTACAGACATTAGTTTTTAAATAAAGGTGACAAATACCAATCATATTCTTATAACACTGTTCAGGATCTAAATAAACGTGATTCTGGACATAATTCAATCCACAAGGCTAGTTGAGTGATAGTGCAATCATCAATAATTAAACCAAAAGCATAATTTTTGTAATCACTTTTAAACAGAATAAATTCTAGCTTTTGTAAAAGTTTAAAGCTACAAAAAACTCAAAGCAATGTAACTATTTTTCTACCTGAGATCAAAACAAGTTTCTTTTTTTTCGATCTAAACATAATTCTTGGCATTGAGGTAAATCTGAATTCACGTGATACACTTTGTTGAACTTTTCCAAAAAATTTAAGCCCTGCTTTAGAGATAAATCCTCATGTTATACATACATATTTACATATTTTTTCTTCAAAAACTAATGACAATTTTATGAGGTTAATAGGCATGTAATGGGACCATGATAGTACTAATAATGTGAAAATAAAAAGCCATTCTTTTTTTTTTTAATTTTTTTAACGTTTATTTATTTTTGGAACAGAGAAAGACAGAGCATGAACAGGGGAGGGGCAGAGAGAGAGGGAGACACAGATTCTGAAACGGGCTCCAGGCTCTGAGCTGTCAGCACAGAGCCCCACGCGGGCTCCAACTCACGGAAGGCGAGATCATGACCTGAGCCGAAGTCGGACACTTAACCGACTGAGCCACCCAGGCGCCCCAAAAACCATTCTTTTATACAAAGTGTTCCTATGTGGTGCAATATAAAATGCGATCACAGAATCTATGTACATACATGAATCACCAAAAGTTCAGAAACTAAGCTCACTTTAAGAAAATTAATGTTGTTTTTTTTGGAGTAGAGGTTGCCAAGTTGTGTATAACAAAACTTTTGTGCATAAAAGCTCTGAAACCAAGTCTTAGCCTAAATTGGCAATAAATGCAACTTAAGTTAAAAGCTAAGCGGAACTAAATCTTTACTGTGGCTTTGCAACTTTTGCTTTGTGGCCTGCAGGTTTTCCTGAGGTAACAACCTCTTATCTCTTGCCTCTCCTTCTTGCTGCCCCCCCTCCCTGCCTCCAGCTTCCTTTTTCATGGCCGTCTTTGGCAATGCTTCCAAATCTTGAAAGCAGAAGAACCTGCTAAAGTAAATGGGAAGGATGAAAAATAATACTATATATGATGTACAAAAACCAATCTAAGAGTATAAACCGAGGGGAAAAAAAATACTAGAAGGAAGGCTGAGCAGTTGTATTCCGTTTTAGATGAGGAACCTGTGTGTAGCATTTATAACTTGTGTTGCAATTGGTTACTTACTTGCTTCTTTTGAAATAGTGAGTTCCTTGAATATAGGAACCATCTTATTCATCTTATTTTTCTTAAATATGTAAGGCCCTGGATTAGGCCTTATAGGGGAGATAAAGATGAATGAAATATAGTACTCTGCCTTTAAGAAGCTTACCATGGAAAAGATACCCTCTCCTACTAATGTTCTCTGACATGTAAAATATTTCCCCCAACCTTCCATTGCTCTATCCTAAACTTCCAATCTTTATTTTTTAAATTGAGACATAATTGAAAATATAGGTACCAGTGTATTAGTTTTAGGTGCACGACATAATGATTTGATATATGTATATATTGTGAAATGATTACCACAATAAGTTTAGTTAATATCCATCCCAACACAGTTACAATTTTTTTCTTGTGATGAGGACTTTTAAGATCTACTCTTTTAGCAACTTTCAACTATTCAATGCAGTATTATTAACTATAATCACCGTGCTGTATATCACCCAGAACGTTTTTATATTACAATTAGAAATTGTACCCTTTGACCATCTTGACCCAATTCACTATCTTCTCATTCATTTTATTTCTAATCTTATTATTATTATTATTTTTTAATCTCCAGGTAGCAGTAGGTCACAATCAATCTTGATATTTGTAGGGTCCTTCTTAGGCGAATTTGCCTCATTGGTCACTCCCAGGTTCAAAGTGATTGACAGGCGTGGCTAAGAGTAACTTCTGCCCCAGAAGCCAGAGCATGCTGCTTCTCCTCACAGCACCAGAGAAGTCTGCAGAGCAGCTGCTCATCCTACAGGCTGATTCAAAGGGTAAGGCACGAATGTTCAAACTAATCAGATTCTCAGGTCTCACCCTTCAGAGGCCATTTCTGAAGAAGGCAAGAAGAGGATCTGTTAGGCTGAAGTGTCTCCTTAGTCTATAGCATTGCTAGACCAGTCATTGAAATGTAAGCATGACGATTTGGATCCCAAACCTCTTTTCAGCTTTATCAGTAGTTACAGAGTCGAAATGTTAAACTGGCGGATTTACAGCAGAGAATAGAAACTTTCATCCTGTTGTTGGCATTTATCTGCATGAGCCAAATGTGGATAGCTTTGGAACGTGTAAATATTAAATAGTGAAGGTTCAGGGCTGTGTGCATAGCTCTAAAATAACTAAGGTAAAATGTTTAAGAAGCCTAGATTTTCTGGGAGTATTTACCATTAAAATATAAAACACTAAGGAGTAAATGTATTTGTCAAGCATTGAAAATCTTTCAGAAATCATGTTATCAGCTTCTTGTTAGCAATAACATAAAACATGGTGCCAGCCAAGTGCTAATAAATAGTCTTTTATGCTGGCAGCACACTAATTCCTCGGTCTTAAATTTTTTTTTCCCTCTCATATGGTAATATTTTAGCAAGCTGTTGAGTTTTACTACTTCAGCTTCAGGAACTGTAACTTCCAAAGCATTGGGAGCTTGTGATTTCCTTCATTTAATCTTACTTAAAAATATATGAACTGTTACTACTCTTTAAATAAAATTGGTAAGGAAATTAGAAAACATTGGTCTAAATTTTTGAAATATCAATTCACTAAAAGACTAGTAGTGCCTCTACAATCCCAGGATGTGGGAGTCAGGTTTCCTTTTGGATCACTAAAAAAAGTCCCAAATGCCATGAGTGGAAGGGCTGAGAAAAGAGCACATCTACTTCCTAATTCTCCTCCCTCCCAGACTTCCTACAAAGAGAATGAACCCATGGTAAGTTATAAAACAGACCCAAGAGATTCTAAGACTAACATGGGGCTTGGAATGGAGACAAAGGTGAGCCTAACCACATGGCCTGCTCAGCAGAGTTTCTGAAATCTGTCCTCTCCATTCTTTTCCTGCCATCATTGCCCTAGTTGAGTTATAAGATCCTTGCATACCATTCCCCTGCCCTATTCTCTACTATGCCACCAAACCAATCTTACAAAAATCAAGTCTGACAGTGTTTCTTCCTTGTTTAAAACTTCTCTGTGGCTCCTAATCACCAAAAAGGAAACTTCTAAGTTCCTTAGCATGGTGTAAGACTTGTCCAGGACTCCCCTTTTCCCCGGTGCCCAGGTCCTTTATGCTTTGGTGGTATAGGTCTGCAGGCTGTCCCCAAATTCACTGTGCTTTTCAGGTCTTCAAGGCTTCTTAATGCTGTTTCCTCTGCCTAGAAAGTGTTTCCTCAGGACTAATCTCATCTGGAAGTTCTTGCTGAAACACATCCCCTTTCTTATCTTCCACCCATGTTCCCTCCCCCACCTAATTAAATTAAATTCCACCTTTGGATATCTCTCTAACTGGTAAAAGCTTCAACTATTCCACTTTATTATTATTACTACTACTAACATTATTAGTGTTATTAGCAGATTGTCTTCCTTTTCTAGAATAAGTTTCTTGGAGGGCCTTGGGAGCAGGTTTTTTTCTTGTTCTTCCCTATACATCCCCACCCTACCACAGTGCATGGTACATGCAGCAGCTCAGTACATGTTTTAATAAAGTCCCAGAGTAACTGCGTGGCAATCAACTATCTAAAAGAATAATCTTAAGCCATGCTATGTGCCATAGAGACTTCTAGGTCAACCTCACATTACAAAATGAAACTTCATGTTTTCTTTGTTAGCTAATGCAAATTATCTGACTCAAAATGCCCTTTTAAATTTGACTGCCTAGAAACTCAGCCATTAATTTCATTTCTCCAGGATTAACTGAACCATCTTTAGCCCTTCATTCTGTTTTCCATCCCCCAGCCATCTTCATTATTTGGTTCTTGTTTTGCTTTTGTATTGGTCTGTACTTCTTTACTTATTTTTATTATGATGTCTTAAATATTTTGAAAGTAAATCATAACAAAATCTCAGAAAAGAGTAAAGAAATCAAATAAAATTTCCCCAAAGTTGGTTTACTTTCAAATATATATTAAGTATGGGTAATAGTTAAGAAAGACAAATGAAACGAAGTTGAGCAGGACAAGGAAAGGGAGAGAGTGGAGCATAGGGACAGACAGAAAGCAAAGGCAAAATGTTTATTATTCCAAGTATGAATGTTTGTCTTCCATGGTACAGTCAGTGTGACTATAAAATAAATGTGACATAGAAGATTTATTAAGCACCATACTATGTAGGAAATACTAAGAGTAGGAAATATCATCTTAATTGTTCAGATTCCAGAATGATAAATGGAAGGAAATTTATGTTCCCTCTTTGTCAATTAAGCAGGTAGCACATGTAGCTAACAAGACTAACAGGCAATTCTTCCCATCTGTGAAATTCAGGTCTTGAAAACTCCTTTGGTGAGGTTCAGTAATTATTTTATGGAGAAGTAGTTAAACATAAAGTATCATGAATAAGCTTTTAAAATTTGATCAATACTAATCTTAAAATTAAAGATAGTTTGCTAAATAAAGGAGTATTCAATACTATTTTTAAAGAATCTATTAAGCATCATTTATAGGGAGAAAACAAAGATATTTTATTTAAACAATGACTTATTTCTCTATAGCACTTTCAATTTACATTATACTTATCTGATCCTTATAAAAATCCTATGAGAGAAGCAGAGCATACGTTAACAAATTTTAAAGAGACAGAAGCATAGTAGGTGCCTAATACTGCAACTGAATATAGAATGTTTCTCTGTTATTGGTGGAGATGATTAAAAAAATGGATTTATTTGGAACTGAGCTATTTATGTTAAACGTGAAAAAATCTATACTATGGAAAATTATGAAATAAAGGGATAAGCTAGCAAAGGTAGTTGCAGGATTGTGTTTCTCAGAAGCCTTTAAAAAATAAGGGATTCTCATTTCATGGTAATGGTTTGAAACTGATGAATCCAGGGGCGCCTGGGTGGCTCAGTCGGTTAAGTGTACTTCTTCAGCTCAGGTCACGATCTCATTGCTTGTGGGTTAGAGCTGCGTGTCAGGATCTGTGCTGACAGCTCAGAGCCTGGAGCCTGCTTCAGATTCTGTCTCCGTCTCTCTGCCCCTCCCCTGCTTGTGCTCTCTCTCTCTAAAATATAAAATAAAAACATGAAAAAAAATAAAACTGATGAATCCAGAATATTGGAGCCAAAAGTAATTGGTTTCCTGCGTTCCATGCTATGATGCGTAAACCATTATATTTAGGCAACAGTGGCAAAGAAAAGAAAAACTTCAAATCCATGATAAACATAAAATGCAATTTGCATTTAAAGACTTAAAATTTATTATAAAAGTGGTACACATTTTAAAGAATTTTAGAAATTAGCCTAAATAGCAAAAAACATAAATCACTCATAATTTTACCATCCAGAAGACCACTGGCAGCATTTTGGCTCTTGGAGGATTTCTTTCCTATTAACCTCTGTGTGTGTGTGTGTGTGTGTGTGTGTGTGTGTGTGTGTGTGTGTATGGCATATATATATGGCATACTGTAGGAGGAGAAAAAAGCTGGTTGAATGGATATATTTACTTTATAATTACACATGTAAATGGATTTTTGTCCAACTTTTGATTTCTGATACATGGTTTATTAGTTATCTATTACTCCATACCAAATTACTCCAAATCTTAGTTGCTTAAAATAACAAACAAGTATTATTTTACAGTTTTGGTGGGCAGGGAGTTGGCCATGGCTTAGCTGGGTTCTGTGCTTTATGCTCTTTCAAAATCCTGAAATCAGCAACCAGCAGCTGTGGTCTCATCTGAAGTGTTCACTAGAGAAAGATCAACATTCAACCTCACTCACTTGGTTGTTGGCAAGATTCAATTCCTTGAGGGCTAGAGTTTACCTTTAGTACTTTGCCAGAGTCTCCAACCTGGTAGCTTGCTTCATCAAAGAAAGCCAAGGAGAGAGTCTGCTGGCAAGAAGGAGGTGGCAATCTTATGGAATAGTTTTAAGGGAATCCCCACACTTCCATGTGTTTCAAGGAATCTCACTTGGTTCTATGACTGAAAATGTGAGAATGATCCTTCACAGTTCTGGGAAGAAAAAGGGAAGAGTAATCATTTGGAAATATGACCAGTGTTCTCCATAGCAAAAGCACACTCTCCAGGGGTTAAGACTTGACCAGAGCTTTATCCCAGGTGAGGGGCATTTCTTCTGCTCTCCTCTCCTCTAGCCTTTCTGTTGCACCAGAGAGGGGGAGGGGGAGCTATCCCTTGGAAGAAACACTTGTGAAGTTCACAACTCAAAGACATAGGTCTAAAAAATAGCAGTTAATCATAAGATTTTAGAATGTTCCCTCTCCCCGATATTTTAGCATCAAACCAACATCCGCCTCCCAGATGATAGTGGATTACAGCTGAAATTGGTGTAAGAAACAAATGTGCTCTGAGAAAGAGTGTTTAGGAAACCCAAAGTGAAGAGGGGAGACAAAACTTTAACATGAAACACAGCCCAACTCTTAGTCAAATTAACATAAATCCTCACACTAAATTTCTAGTGTTTGCTTCAGTTTCTGTGTACCTCAGTTTCTATTACTTAATATAATATGTCTGACCATCAGCAAAAAATTACAAAGCATCTTAAAAGGTAAGAAGAAACACAATCTGAAGAGAAAAAGCCAGCCTCAGAATCAGACTCAGAAATGACAAAGCTTTCGGAATTATCAGAGAATTTGAAATAAATGAGACTAATAATCTAAGACTTCTGGGGTGCCTGGGTGGTTCAGTTGGTTGAGCATCCAACTCTTGATTTAGGCTCAGGTCATGATCCCAGGGTCATGGGATCGAGCCCTGTGTCAGGCTCTGTGCTGAGCATGGGGCCTGCTTAGAATTATCTCTCTTTTTCTCTCTCTCAGTCCCTCTTCCCCTCTCAAGTGCTCTCTCTCTCTCTCCCTCTCTCTCTCTCTCTCTCTCTCTCTCAAAAAAATAATCTAAGTCTTCTAGTAGAAAAAGTAGATAGCATGGGTTTGGTAACATAAGCAGAGAGTAGAAAGTATAAGAAAAAATCAAAAGGAAATGCTAGAACTCAAGAACACTATAACAGAAGTTAAAAATGTCTTTGATGGGCTTATCAGTATACTCAACACAACCAAGGAAAGAATCAGTGAGCTTGAAGATAGCCCAATAGAAACTTCCCAAGCTAAAGTACAAAGACAAATAAGAAAACAAAACAGAACAGAACCTAAAAGAACTGTGGGGAAAATTAAAGGTGTAACATCATCATAATTGGAATACTAGAAGAAGAAGAAATGAGGATAAAGCAGAAGAAATGTTTGAAATATTAATGGCTGAGAACTTTCCAAAATTAATGACAGATACTGAACCATAGATGCAGGAATGTCAGAGAATACCAAACAAGAGAAGTACAACAAAACAAAACAAAACAAAAAATAAAACAACTCCCCTCCCCACCAAAGCACCTAGGAATATCATATTCAAACTTAAGCAAATCAAAATCAAAGAGAACACTTTGAAACAAGCCAAAGAAGTAGGGGAGAAACACCTTACTTATAGAAGAATAAGGATAAAAATTACAACATACTTCTCATCAAAACTATACAAGCAAGAAGAGTAGAATTAAATATTTTAAAGTGCTAGAACAAAAAAAAAAATCACACCAACCTAGAATTCTATAGCCAGCAAAATTATCCTTCAAAAGTGGAGGAGAAACAAACTTTCTCAATCAAAACTTGAGAGAAGAAACTACTAGTAGACCCATCCTGCAGGAAATGTTAAAGGAAAATTTTCAGGAAAAAAAAATTACACAGGTCAGAAACTTTAAGATATATAAAGAAAGGAAGAATTTCCAAGAAGGAATAAATGAGGAAAAAATAAAATATTTTATTTTTCTTATTCAAAATGCATTTAAAAGAACTGATTTTTAAAAACAACTCTAGTAACAATGCATTAGGTGATTATAGCATACAGATAAGAGAAATGAATGGCAGCCATGTCACAAGGGACAGTAGAGAGAAATTGGAAATAGTAGTCTACTACAAGACACCTCCATTAAATGTTGGTGTATGATGTTATTTATTTATTTATCTTTGTTTTTGAGAGGAGAGAGAAAGCATGTGAGTGGGGGGAAGGACACAGAGAGAGAGAGTGAGAGAGAGAATCCCAAGCAGGCTCTGCACCCTCAGTGTAGAGCCCTATGTAGGGCACAATCTCATGAACGTTGAGATCATGACCTGAGCTGAAAGCTTTAAAGCATCTAGAGCAACCACTAAAATTTTTTAAAAAGAAATAAATTGATACATTAAAAGATGAATTAAAATGGAATTATATAAAATTCTCAAATAAAACCAGTCAAGTGGAAAAAGAGGGGACAATAAAAAAAAAGCAATAATAGACATGTTACAAATACAGTAGATATTAATCCAACTCTATCAATAGTCACTTTAAATGTGACTGGGAAATTGTCAGAGTGGATAAAAAAAAAAATTTAAAAAAAAGGACCCAACTATGTTGTCTATGAGAAATCCACTTTAAATACAAAGACTCAGATACATTTAAAGGGATGAAAAAAGATTCTAAGACTAATAAAAGTAATCTGGGTAGCGATATTAATTTCAGACAAACCTAACTTTAGAACAAGGAAAGTTATCAGGGGTAAAGAATAGAGTGGTCAATTCTCCAAGAAGACATAACAATCCTTAATGTGTATGTACCTAACAAAAGAGCATCAAATACAAGGCAAAAACTACAGAAGTTCAAGGACAAGTAGACAAATCCATTATTAGTTGGAGATTTCAATGCCCCTCTGTTAGTAATTGATGGATCAAGCATGAAGAAAATAAAGACTAAATTACTGGAATAGCATGATCAATTCACTTGATCTGATTGACTTATGTAGAATACTTTATCCAACACAGTCTTCTCAATATCACATGGAACATTCCATAAAAGATTTTAGAGCCATAAAGAACTTAGAAGTATTGAAGTCATAAAAATTATGTTCTTGGGGCACCTGGATGGCTCAGGTGGTTAAGCATCCGACTCTTGGTATTGGCTCAGGTCATGATCTCATGTTTGTGGGTTCGAGCCCTGTATCAGTCTCTGTGCTGGCAGTGTGGAGCCTGCTTGGGATTCTCTCTCCCTCTCTGGCTGCCCTCCCTGCCTCTCTTTCTCAAATAAATAAATAAACTTAAAAAAATTTTAAAAATATGTTTTGGATCACAATAGAATTAAATTAGAAATCAGTAACAAAAAGCTAGCTGAAAAATGTTCCTAAATATTTGGAAGTTAAGTAAAACACTTATAAATAATACATGAGTTGAAGTCACAAGAGAAAAATTTTTAAATATTTTGAATTAAATGAAAATGAAAACATGACATCAAAATTTGTGGAATGTAGCAGATGTTTAGAGGATGATTTATAGCATGAAATGAATATATAAGAGAATAAGATGGACCTGAATTTAGCCAGATCTGCCTAAATGTTTTGTTTATAAGCAAGATTATTTAACATACTAACAAATTTAGTGGTCTAGGGTTATACAACAAAAGATTTCACAAATTCAACTTTACATAGATTATTTAGTAAGGTACATAAAAATATTATTGAAATTTAGCCTATTTTTTGCCATACATGCAAAAAATACAAAACATTTGTTTGCAGATAGCTATCTTGAAGTGAGAATATAAGTTAAGCAATAGCCATCATTATTTTCTATACAACCCATGGTGTGACATAAAATAGAAGTTTTCAAATTTTGAGGCTTAGGATTTCCTTTGCACTTTTGAAAATTATTTGTAACCCTAAAGAAATTTTATTTACGTGGGTTTTATCAATTTGTATCTACCACATTAGAAGTTATAACAGAATTTTTTTTTAATTTTTTAAAAATATTTATTTATATTTGAGAGAGACAGAGACAGAGCACAAGCATGGAGGGGCAAAGAAAGAGAGAGAGAGAGAGAGAGAGAGAGAGAATCTGAAGCAGGCTCCAGACTCCAAGCTGTCAGCACAGAGCCGGAAGCAGGGATCGAACTCATGAACTGTGAGATCATGACCTGAGCCAAGGTTGGATGCTTAACCGTCTAAGCACCCAGGCACCCCCCAGAAATTTTTTAAATAATTATTTATTCATTTATTCTTAAATAATAATAATACCCCAGATGTTAATGTAAAGAACATATTTTAATGCCAAGTAACTATATTTTCAAAAGCAGAAACAGTAAAAGGAGTGACATTATGTCTGTTTTTGCAAATCTCTTCAATATCCATCCTAATATAAGGTCATTAGTTTCTCATATCTGTTTCTGTATCCACTCTCTTGTGGTATATTATTTTGATCAAAGTATATGAGGAAAATCCAGCCTTATTACAGATGTGTTATAGGAAAAGGGAGGAATATTTCTTAAAGAATAATTGCAAAGTAGAATCTGAAACTGTATCAATGGACTTCCCCTGATTTTCATACAATAGTAATACATTAAGTGTATTTTGTACTTTTTCTTATACCTCATATCTTTTCCCCCTATTAATAACATCTTACATTAGTTGGTATATTTGCTGCAATTGATGAACCAATATCAATACACTATTATTAACTGAATACGATACTTACTCAAATTCCCTTAGTTTTTACCTAATGTCCTTTTTTCTATTCTGGGGTCCTGTTGAGGATCCTATGTTAAATTTAGCTGTAACATCAGATAGGCTCCTGCCTGGACAGTTTCTCTGACTTCCCATGTTTTTATAACCTTGACAATTTTGAAGAATTTTATAGAATAACTTTCTTTTTTCAAGTTTATTTATTTTGAGAGAGAAAGAGAGAGAGAGAGAGAGAGAGAGAGAGAGAGAGACTGTGCACACGTGAGCGGGGGAGGGGCAGAGGAAGAGAGAGAATCCCAAGCAGGCTCTATGTTGCCAGCACGGCTTAATCTCATAAATCACGATATTATGATCTGAGCTGAAATCAAGAGTCTGTTGCTTGATTGACTGAGCCACCCAGGTGTCCCTAGAATGACTTTCAAATGGAATTTATCGGATGTTGCCAGGATTCTCTTCTTAACCCCCTTTCATACTGTACTCTTTGGAAGCAGCTCACTTTGCACGGCTTATCCTTCAAGAATGAGGAACTTGCTCAATCTCCAGAGGGTAGAGTGGTTTAGTTTTTTTAAACTGAATTCCACTTAAATCCAGGACAACTCGCTGAGAGAAGCCTGAAGTAAATCCTCTGGAAACGTGGACTCTTCTTATTCTGTGAATAGCTATAGTTCTCAGAAAAGTGTGGAACATGTAGCATATGTTTAGATTTTCATTTTGGAGAGAGGGCGCTAACAGTTTTCCCTGGTAACAGTTCTGCTCATTCGTGTGTGTGTGTGTGTGTGTGTGTGTGTGTGTGTGTGTGAGTGTGCGCGCGCGCGCGTGCGTGTGTGTTGGGGGTGGGAGGGAGTAGAGGGTGTTTATGAAATCCTTCTAGGCTATTTTTTATTTTTAAGCATGATTATAAAAATAAATCAAACTATTCATTTGAGTTGATCTTCAACTCAATTGTTTTCACTAACTGTATCATGGAAATCTTTACAAGTCAGTGGATGAAATGGAAAACTATGACTCCAAGAGAATGGATAAAGAACTTGGTCTTTGACAGAAGGAAAACCAATTCCTCCACAGCCTGAAATTGAATATAGTCTTTGGTTTACCTCTGAACTTTGTTTTCCTGACTCTATTTCTACTTTGCAATCCATACTATCTTCTGTTAATTTTGTAAACTTAGGTTTTTTCTTCTTTTTGGTTTTAATGACTGGCAGTATGAATCTCAACTTTTATTGAAGATTTTTATGCTTATTCTTACCTACTTATCATTCTAGATTAAAATTAAAATTTGATTCATATGCAAAAAATTAGAATCCTAGCTGGAATTAAATTAATTTCAGAAACTTACATGGGGATAGTTTTCATTTTCCTTCTCTTTTGTGGCCATCAGGTACAAAGAATTGAATTTATATTACTTCTCAGTTCATAGCATATTATTATTATCAATCACATTTTACTTGTTTGATTTCATGGTTTTTTTCTTCCTTCATTCCTTATTGGTATTTACATTTCCTTTTCATGATAGGTACCCATTTTAGTATTTGAAATACTATCTCAAGTACATGTGCATCCTTATATATTTCTAGTGACTTTATTGATGTATTTTTGTAAATGTATTTTTTATTTCAATGTATTTAAACTAAAGAAAATATTCACCCACTTCTACTATGCCCCACACCCACCTCTAGCAACCACCAATCTGTTCTCTGTATTTATGAGCTTAGTATATATATTTAGATTCCACATATAAGAGAGATCATGAATATTTGCTCTTTTTCTGCCTGACTTGTTTCATATAGTGTAATGCTCTCTAGGTCCATTCAAGTTGTCACAAATGGCAAGATTTCATTCTTTTATGTGGGTGAATAATATTCCATTGCATATAATACCACATGTTTTTATCAATTCATCCATAGATGGACACAGGTTATTTTCATATTTTGGTTATTATAAATAATGCTGCAATGAACATGGGGGTACATATGTCTTTCTAATTAATGTTTTTGTTTTCTTTAGAAAATACCCAGAAGTGGAATAGTCAGATTGTATGATAGTTCTGTTTTTAATTTTTTGAGGAAACCTCATACTGTTTTTCATAGTGGCTGCACCAATTTACATTTCCAACAACAGTGCATGAGGGCTCCTTTTTCTCCACATCCTCACCAATGGTTGTTATTTCTAGTCTTTTGAGTCTAACAGATGTAAGTGATACTCATTGTGGTTTTGATTTGCATTTCCCTTATGATTAATGATATAGAACATCTTTTCATATATGTTTCCCATCTTCATGCTTCTTTGAAAAAAATATTTATTCAGATCTTCTGACTATTTTTTAGTTGGATTGTTTTTTCTTTGGGGGATTTTTAAATTTTTTTGCTATTGAGTTGTATGAGTTCTTTATATATTTTGGATATTAGCCCCCTTTCAGATATTTGATTTGCAAATATTTTCTCCCATTCAGTATGTTGCCTTTTCATTCTGTTGATGGTTTCCTTTGCTGTGCATAAACTTTTTAGTGTGATGTAGTCCTGCTTGTTTATTTTTGCTTTTGTTACTTTTGCTTTTAGTGTCAGATTAAACAATCATTACCAGTATCTTTGTCAAGGAGCTTACTACCTAAGTTTTCTTCTAGGAGTTCTGTAGTTTCAGGTCTTATGTTCAAGTCTTTAATCCATTTTGAGTTAATTTTTGTGTATGGGGTAAGATACTTGTTCAGTTTCATTCTTTTCAATATGGCTGTCCACTTTTCCTAGCACCATTTATTGAAGAGGCTGTCCTTTGCCCCATTTTATATTCTTGGCCCCTTTGATGTAAATCAATTAACCATATATGTGTGGGTTTATTTCTGTGTTCTCTGTTCTGTTCTATTAATATATGTGTATCTTTTTATGCCAATACCACATTGTTTTGATTCCTACAGCTTTGTAATATAGTTTGAAATGAGAGTGCATGATGCCTCCAACTTTGTTATTCTTTCTCAAGATTTCTTGGGCTATTCAGGTTCTTTTATGATTCCTTACAAATTTTAGTACTGTTTGTTCTATTTTTGAAAAATGCCATTGGAGTTTTGATAGGGATTGCATTAAATATGTATATTGTTTTAGGTAATATGGGTATTTTAACAATATTAATTCTTCCAATCTATAAGCACAGAATATCTTTGCATTTACTTTTGTCTTCTTCAGTTGCTTTCATTAATATCTTGCAATTTTCAATGTACAGGTTTTTCACTTCCTTATTTAAATTTATTCCAAAGTATTTTATTATTTTTCTTTTGGTATTTTAGTCTTTTTGATGCAATTATAAATGAGATTGTTTTCTTAATTTTTTTCTGACAGTTCATTATTAGTGAATAGAAACACAACAGATTTTCTTATTTTTGTGTATTGATTTTGTGTCCTGCAACTTTACTTAATTTGTTTATTAGTTCTAACAGTTTTCTGTTCGGGTCTTTAGGTTTTTTATGTATAATATCATATCATTTGCACATAGTGATAGTTTTAATTCTATTTTTCAATTTGGATGTCTCTTATTTCCTTTTCTTGACTAATTGCTCTGGCTAGGACTTCCAATACAATGTTCAATAAAAGTCCTGTCTTTTTCCTAATCCTAGAGGGAAAGCTTTCAGCTTTTTACCATTGAGAATGATGTTAGTTATGGACTTGTCATATATGGCCTTTATTACATTGAGTTGCATTTCTTCTATACCCACTTTGTTGAGAATTTTTATCATAAATACATGTGTGATTTTTTAAAATGCCTTTTCTGTTTCTATTGAGATGATCCTATGATTTTTATTCTTCATTTTGTTAACATGGTGTATCACACTGATTTGTGAATGTGAATCATCCTTGCATCCCTGAAATAAATCCCTTTTGATCATGGTATATGATTCTTTTAATGTGTTGTTGAATTTTCTTTGGTAATATTTTGTTGAGGTTTTTTTTTTTTTTTTGTGGCTATGTTCATCTGTTTTTGTAATTTTCTTTTCTTGTGGTATCCTTGTCAGGTTTTGGTATCAGGGTAATGCTGGCTTCATAAAATGAGTTTGGAAGAGTACTTTCCTATTCTGTATTTTGAAAGAGTTTGAGAAGGACTGGTTATTAATTCTTCTTTGAATATTTGGTAGTCATCACCAGTGAAGCTGTCTGATCCTGGACTTTTGTTTCTCACGAGGTGATTCAAACTCCTTACTAATAATTAGTCTGTTCATATTTTCTATTTCATCATGATTCAGTCTTGGTAGGTTATATTTTTCAAGGAATGTTTTCATTTCTTCTAGGTTGTCCAATTTGCTGGCATATAATTGTTCATGGTGATCTCTTATGATCTTTTGTATTTCTGTGGCATCGGTTGTAACATCTCTTTCATTTCTGTTTTTATTTGAGTCTTCTCTTTTTTTTCTTGATGATTCTAGATAAAGGTTTTTAAATTTTGTTTATCTTTTCAAAGAACCAGCTCTTAGGGGCACCTGGATGGCTCAGCCGGTTAAGCATTTGACTCTGGCTCAGGTATTGATCTCATGGTTTGTGGGTCTGAGCCCCACTTTGGTGTCAATGCAGGGCCTGTCAGTGCAGAGCCTGCTTGGGATTCTGTCTCTCTCTTTCCCTCTCTCTCTGTCCCTCCCCTGTTCTCCCTCTGAAAATAAATAAATAAACTTAATTAAGATAATAAAAATTATTAAAAAAGAACCAGCTCTTAGTTTCATTAACCTTTTATATTTTTTAGTCTCTATTTCCTTTATTTCTGCTGTAATCTTTGCTATTTCCTTCCTTCTACTAACTTTAGACTTTGTTCCTTTCTTTATTTCTTTTTCAGGTATGAAGTTAGGTTTTTGAGATTTTACTTTTTTTTTGAAGTAGGCATTTATTGCTATGGACCTTCCTCTTAGAACTGCTACACTAGAGGTGTTTAACAGCAGACTAGATGAAATGGAGGAAGGGTTCAATAAACTTGAAGACAAGGTAGTGGAACACAGAGCAGCAAAAAGGAAAAAGTATGAGGCAAAGTGAATAAAGCTTAAGGGGTTTGGGGGAGAAGAGAGAGAGAAAGGGAAAGAGATCACATTTGAAGAAATATGGCTAAAAAATTCCCTATCCTGGGAGTGCCTGGGTGGTTCAGTCAGTTAAGCGTCTGACTTCTACTCAGGTCATGATCTTGCAGTCAGTGGGTTCGAGCCCCGCATGGGGCTCTATGCTGACAGCTTGGAGCCTGGAGCCTGCTTCAGATTCTGTGTCTCCCTCTCTCTCTGACATTCTCCCTCTCTCTCTCTCTCTCTCTTTCTCTCTTTCTCTCTCTCTCTCAAAAATAAGTAAACATTAAAAAGAATTTTTTTTAATTCCCTATCCTGGAGAAGAAAATGGATATCCAGATCCAAAAAGTCCACAGAGTTCCAAATAAGAGGAACTCAAAGGGATCCACACCAAGACACATTATATTTAAAATGCCAAAAGTTAAAGATAAGAAGAAAATATTAAAAACAGCAAGAGTAAAACAACTTGTTATGTACAAGGGAACCCCCATAAGACTATCAGCAGATTTTTCAGTAGAAACTTTGCAGACCAGAAGGAAGTGACATAGTATATTAAAGGTGCTGAAAGAAAAAAAAAAAACAAAAACTGCTGAGCAAAAATACTCTACCCAGCAAAGTTATAATTCAGAAATAAAGGAGAGATAGTTTTCCAGGCAAGTAAAAGCTAGAGGAATTCATCACCAGCCTTACAAGAAATGCTAAAGGGACTTGTTTAAGTTGAAAAGAAAGAGCACTAATTAGTAGCAAAAACACATATGAAAGAATAAATCTCACTGAGGAGGTAAATATATAGTAAAGGAAAGTGGATAAATTACTTATAAAGCAAGTGTAAGGGTTAAAAGACAAAAGTAGTAAAAATAACTATGATTAATACAATTAGATAAAGGATACCCAAGATTTAAAAATGTAAAATGTGACATCAAAAACATAGTACATGGGGTGGGGTGAGTAATAATGTTGACCTTTATAATGTGATAAACTTAAGTTCTTATCAACTGAAAGACTGTTATAAATATAAGTTGTTATATGTAAGTCTCATGGTAACTACAAAGCAAAAACCTATAGTAAATACACAAAACATAGAGCAGAATATAAGCATACCACTAAAGAAAGTCATGAAACCACAAAGGAAGAGAAGAATGGAGCACACTACAAAAACAGCTAGAAAACAATTAACAAAATGGCAATAAGAACATGCCTATCAATAATTACTTTAAATATAAATGAATTAAATTCTCCAATCAAAAGACATACATACATAAAGAAATAAGAATACATTAAGAAATAAGACCTGTCTATATGCTGCCTACAAAAGACTGACTTCAGATGTGAGGTCACACAAAGACTGAAAGTGAAAGGATGGAAAAAGGTATTCTATGTCAGTAAAAACCAAAAGAAAGCTGGAATAACTTACTTATATCATAAAAATAGACTTTAAACAAAAACTGTAATAAGAGATAAAAAAAGGGTATTATGTAATGATAAAGGGGTCAATCCAACAAGAATATAAACACTTGTAAATATTTATGTACCCAATATAAAGCACCTAAATATATAAAGCAAATATTAACAGACCTAAAGGGAAAAATAGACAGCAATACAATAATAGTAGAGGACTTTAATATCATGCTTACACCAAAGAGTAACCATCCAGAAAGAAAATCAATAGGGAAACATTGGCCTGAAATGACACATTAGATCGGATAGACTTAACAGATATTTTGCACTTTGAATGGATCTTTTACTCATGTCTAATTTTATAACATGATGCATTGGTCATTTGGAAAATGTTGCTTCATGGAGCTATACAGAGTTCCTAAATGTTGACACCTTTTATAATTCAGTAGCAACAAATCACATTCATTAATATCACACCAGTCTTATCCAAAAAGCCTGTGAGTATTGGGAAGCTGTCAAGCTCACAGTGGCAGATACAGATTTTCCAAAATTCTAATTTTTGCTTGAAAGCTCAAATTTTATTGTCGGCAACAAATACTGTCAGTTGTTTTCCTTGAAGTGACAAGTTCACTTTGTTCATTTTTGACAAAATGTCTGCCAGATACCCAAGTCTGAATAACCATAGTTTGTCAGTCATTCTTTCAAGCAAAAATGGCATTCTATTAAAAAAAAAAAAACAGGTAGTCTAGCTTTCAACTCAAATATCTGCACAGATGCATATAATACTTCTGTATGCGGCAGAAGTGATTTATATGTACTTTCCATTTTGTCATACTGAAAAGAAGCAAAGTCATGCATTGAGACTTAATAAAATAATTTTTAGTACTTCATCAAAGATATCCTGGAGCAACTCTGACTTTTTTCCCCTACAGGTGCATGATGATGAAAAATATGACTATTAGTTTCATGCCACTGCCTCTATTTGGACTAAGGCAATGGCACTAATGCCCACCATTGCTTTTGTCCCATCAGTTCAAATGTTAAAACCGTAAAAAAGATATTGCCTTAGTATTTTTATGAAAGTAGTTTTGATCCAGTGGGCTTCTTGACGCGAACCTCACAGACTTCAAAAATTCCTATAAGATATATGAAGAAAATAAAAAGGCCCATGCCATTCACATCCAGGTAATTCAGTGCCTGTTCTGTCTGCTGCCATCATAAGGGCATGATAATCTTCTGAGGGAGCACCTATAAGCATGTTAGAATGGAGAAACTAAAGTAGAAGTAACCATAATCCACTAATGTGAGGGGTTTTAATTTTATCAGAGAGAAATTGTAAATGAGGGTAGTAATCTAAACAGCCTAGAGATTCAGGGTCACTGTACAGTATGGTCATTTTGCAGGTGACTGTTCTAAAAAGTAATTATAACATTTCACTTTTGTCAAATTGATGTAAGATTGATGGAGATGGTAGGGGGAGAAACTGCTTTTTAGGGGAAATGTGGGAAGAATCAGCTATCAATAGAGCTCAGGCCATCACAGGTCCTGTCATTCCTGAAAATGCACAAAGCTAGCAGTGAATGAAATGTTGGGCCCGCCTTCATTTTGTTGAAAACGGAGGAGAGCACATCTGAGTTGACATAGCAGTGTTAAGAATGTGGCTTGTTCAGATATCTGTGGTTTTGGATATCAGCTTGTTTTGCCCTTACAGTCATGTTTCTCTATCTATAAGAAACATAACCTCTGCTCAGGAAGTGGTGAGTTAAAGGCAAGTGAAAGACATCCATGCATTCTGGATGTCTGAGGAATGCATTAGTACAAGTAGTGATACCAATCTATACCAGGAGGACAGGCCTTTTCTTATTAATAAACATGTTTCAGGGGATATTAACCAATACCACAGCCTCCTCCAGTCAACTGCTTTAATCCTCATTCTCAGTTTTATGGAAAAAAAAAACCTTCTGGGGGCTGAAGTAAAAGCAGAAGTGGATGTAAACAAAATTAAAAAGTCAGGTTTTCAGGCTGTATCTGTAATAAGCTTTCAGCTGAAATGAAATGTAATTAGTAAGCACAATAATGCAGTTTGCTTCATTTAGCTCTTCAGTGGGTTTATAAACAAATTCTATCGGTTAACTTGTAAAGCAGATGCATCCACTTACACTCTGGCTAAGCATGTTAGAGAAGACAGACTCATGCAGGTGCAAGGAAAGCAATGGGATGATCCATTTTTCAATTTACCAGTTGGGAATGTTGGCAGCAATGACCATGCACCATTTTTAAATGCTCCCCAGTAAAGAAAGTTAAGAAATATTTCATCTGAGGGATTAAGGAAGAAAAACTGGGGAGCAGCACTCAAATTCTTAAAATAAACATAAATGTTACTCAACTGTCATTTGGGGTCTGAGCATATATTTAGTAACTGACTACTGTTTACTCCTACCAAAATTTAGCAGTGAGTGTGAGGTGGGATTGAAATCTTTTCAAACATTTCTGTACTTTTATATTTTACTCACATTACCTTTTTGATGCAAAAAAAAATTAATTTATTTGAAAAGGTGAATAAAAACAAAACTTTGAGCTCATCCCAGAAAAGATTTTTAGAATACTAATGAATTATTCTTTTAAATAACTTTTAGTCTGTTTGGATTTGGGAAAATCAAATCCTTTCACTTTGGGATGGTCACATGGAAGTCCCTGAAAAAAACTATGCATTTTTGATTCAAATTATATGATCCACATGCTTAATTAACATGAGAAGAAGTTCTAGTTTTCCCAAATTAGAAATTTGCATTTTCATTCATGTAAAACAAATTAGGGAGTCAACACATTGAAGGGCAGAATATACTCCTAGCTATTTTGTAGGGGAAAAAAAATTAAGAAATATTAAGAGACTGAGAATGCCCCCCCCCCAAAAAATTAGAAGACCAGTTAGAAGATATGGCTGGCCTAAAGGAAAAACTCTTCAATCTTTATTGTGTCAAATTTTCTCAAAATTTGGATCAAATTCTAACTCCTCCAATATAACCTCCACTAGTTCTCATTCCCACTTCTGTGGAAATTCTATGGCTCTTCCTATCTGTGCTATTTTTGTGGCCCTCAACCCAGCTGCCCTGTGCTATTTATGTGCATGTCCCACCCCCACCCCACTCCCAACAAGATGGAGCGGAAACCGTGATTTATCTCTCTTGGCATACTTAGAGGCTAGCACCATGCTCCATGGTTGGGAATCACATATATAGTGATGCTAAGAGAAAAGAGTATGTGTGTATCTTTAGGAGTGGCTCAGACACAGGGAAATGATTTTTGACAGAGTGGACTTCTTTACTAAAATTTCACAACAGGTTCAATATTATAAATGCAGGTCATATCTCTTTGTCTTGATGGATTTAGCCTCAATAATGGCTCTAAAACAGCAAGTACTGAAAATGACTACATTGTACTTATGTAAAAGCCTTCAACTAAAATGAAAAAACATACTTACAAACTAGGGCACCCTAGGGAGTCAGCCTAAAATTTGTTCATCAGAAATAACTGTGATTGGGTTTTTTTTTTAAAGCTTTATTAGGACTGGCTCTGTCCTATGAGACATCTTTATCAGAATATTTTGCATTAGACTTGTAATGTTTAATGGTGGATGAATCTTATATTCTGACACTTGATGCCCACCTTGAAGGTTGTAAGATAACACTATCCATCTTTTTTGTAACCTACTAATGTGCAGATCTGTGAACTCACCTAAATCTTTGAGTCTACTTTCCCCAGTGAACAAAACAAAAAAACAGATGTTTTTGACAAGTTCTCATTCATTAATACATTCATTTAACAAATATGCATTGACCAAGTACTACATCCCTGCTTCTGTTTTAGGCATTCAGGATATACAAATGAATGAAACAGGAAAAAAACTTCTTGCTTTCATTATGTTTATATTCTACTGAGGAATAAAAACAATGAGCAAACATAATAAACACTGATGGAAAAAGAGAACAGGATAAGAGAAAAATGGGAGTATGAAGCTGGGATGGGAGGTTCAATCTTAATGGTGTTAATCAAATTAGTGGGATAATGACATTTAAGCCAGCACTCGAAAGAGATGGGAGTTAGCCATGAAAATATCTTCTTCAATTTTCTAATAATATTTGAAATTTTACGTTTGGTTCATACATTTGGCTCATTACATTTGGTTCAGACATACATTAAGTCTGTGCATTTGGTCTTAGCACACACATCTCACATTCTCAACTTGCTTTTTTATTCATTTAACAAATATTTACTGATTACATAGCATATGCCACATACTACCAGGTTTTAAGGATATATTAACATAGTCCCTGTATCAAGGAGCTCAAAACCTAATGGGTGAAGCAGACAAGTGTATAAATAAATTATAATGCTCCAAGAGGGCTGAGTAGAGGCTATGGGATCCTGAGAAAAGGGAGAGTAACTAACTTTCCAGAAAAACTAGAAAGTCTTCTTAGAGGTGATGGTGACATTTCAATGAGATCTATAAAAACACTTGATAGGGAAAAAAATCCAAGATGATAAAAATATTGGGAATTAATAGTACTATGATTCTTATACACATAGAAAGCACATAGGATTGCCATTCATAATATTTTCTGGAAATACACAGAGAAATTCTGAAATGTCTAGATTCTTGCCATATTAACCATCAGTAATAATAGGGTAAATGCTAACATTTCTTTAACACTGAGCATCTACGTGTTTTGATCCTTGTCATGTATTCTTATTTCAACTCTCAGGAAATTTTCTTTCAAAGATTGATAGACATATGAACAATTATTGAGCATTTTCAGTGCAAAGCCATTAGACTGGATCTCACACAAAGAATCTTCACTTACATTTTTCCTATCACAGGATAAGTTTTCATATATGTATTATATATTTATAATTTTAAAAGTGCTTTCATGCTGTATTACATGGTCATCTTTCTATATCTATGACCATTTTATCCACAATATCTCCAATCTTTTAGTTCTAAGATACTGTAATCCCTAGAAGATAGGCTTTCTTCCTATCATCATAGCTAAATTATATAATACAAATCCAGATTATTACAATAGTTCTTTTTATTGTGGGCATCTAGCATAATGCTTAATAAGAATTTGTGAATGTAGGGGCACTTGTGTGGCTCAGTCAGTTAAGTATCTGACTCTTGGTTTTGGCTCAGGTCAGGATCTCATGGTTCATGAGTCTAAGCCCCATATCAGTCTCTATGCTGATAGTGTGGAAGCTGCTTGGGATTCTCTCTCTCTCCTCTCTCTCTGCTCCTACCCTGCTTGCACTCTCTCTCAAAATAAATAAACTTTAAAAATTAAAAAAAAGAAATAAAAATCTGTATGCTAGATAAATGTTTCCTTTTCCTTCCTCCCTGAAGGAAATGATCATATCCTTTAAGACCCAACTTAGCTTATTAGAACTAGGAATCTTTTTGCCCTACTGCACCCCACGTGGATTGTTCTTTTAATTGTACATAGTTTCACCTCTTTTCATCTTCTCTTGCCCATCCCCTGTCCATCTCAGCTTTTTAAATTCTACTCTTAGGTGTCTTATAGGTTCTATAATTTTTCTCCAGTTCCATCAGGATTTCTGATGGAATTCAAGAGGTGACACCTGCTTAGAAATGTTACATTGAATCATTTTCTGGCCTTTGGCCCTGGAGAGGAGTCACTAGGAATGATGGACCACTGGAAATTTTTGTCCCTCATTGGGTCACTGATACTAGAAGGGTGGTCATGACTTCTGAGCAAACTTCTGGGGCTTGTCATTCTTTCAACCAGCACTCAACTAAGGACATGCTCCAATCTCCCTACCATGTTCTTGAACCGACTTCTCAGAGCCACGCTGGGATCATGACACTCATTCCCACTCCACCTGGACCTGGTTTCAGCTCCCAAGTTCCCTAGATGTGACCTACATGTTGCCTTTACCTATGGTGGATGTAGATAAGCTCTGCTACATCCTGGGTACTGTTTTATAGCCTATCCTAACCCCTATCAGAGCAACAACTCTTTCTTCATATTCCCTTAAGTTGTTGCTAATTCTCTTCCTGCTTCTTCCTTCTACCACCATCTATCCACTGCCACGCTACCCCTTCCTCCCCTCCTCTCATCTCCAGGCTGTTTTTCTCAGTCAAGATGATCTATAAGATCAAGCTTTGATCTTATAGACCCTTTCCTCACACTCATCTCTCTCCTCAGCATTAGAGGCCAACCCTGCTGTGGTCTTCATCTTTCCTTATCGCCATGCTATAGCTGTAACACCAACTGGAGCCATAAAGAGCAGCTGCCCTAGAACCAACTCTAAAATCAATCAAAACATGACATCTACAGAGATCCATGAATATTAGTTGAGAGTTTTTGCATTACTAAAGTACTGTCTTCTGCAGAGTGTTTCAGGAGGAGCAGAACAACTATTTTTATGCTAGGAGTTAGGGATTCCCAGAGCTGCTCCACAGTAATTCAGAATGCATTAGTACCACAATGAAAGCTCTTCCTGTACATATCACCAAGGGGATTTTTAAACTCAAAGTGTGTATTTGTTTTTAGAAAAGAATCACAGTTACTATACATGAAAAGCATTTTATTTGTATCTCCCCAAAGATGGTTGAAGTTAGTGTAAAACACCTGGAAAACTATTTCTGTAAAGTGATGGTCCTTTTTAGAAGTGCTACTTTTCTTTGCTCAAAATAATTCTAAGTGAGAATGCTTCTCCAAGAATTACAATTTCCCTTTTTTCTTCCTTCCTTCCTTCCCTCCTTCTTTCCTTCTTCTTTTTTTGCCAAGAACTACAGTGATGTGAATGCTTTCCTAATGCAAAGAATTTTGCCATACTTGTGATTATTGCAGTGCCAAATTATTTGGCCTGAGTAAGGGGAAGAAAATTGATTTTTCTTAATTTGAGATGAAATTAAAAGAGAAATGGCATTATTATATGCAAAAGTTACTTGTAACTGTGATCCACCAAATAAATACACAGTGGTGTTATCAATAGAAGTAGCACCTGAAATAAGCTACATTCAGCATGCTATGAAATTCAAGGAGGCCTTCATGGTAGGGAAGAAAGTGGATTTGAAATTGGTTTTAATTTTAATTTTATTTTTTAATGTTTATTTATCTTTGAGAGAGAGAGAGAGACAGAAAGAGAGAGAGGAGGGGAGGGGCAAAGAGAGGGAGACACAGAATCTGAAGCAGGTTCCAGGCTCTGAGCTGTCAGCCCAGAGCCTGATGCGGGACTTGAACTCATGGACCACAAAATCATGACTTGAACTGAAGTCAGATGCTTAACTGACTGAGCCATGCAGGCACCCTGAAATTGGGATTTTTACTTTACAAATTAATATTTTTTTAAATTTAAAAGTGTTTATTTTATGTACTCTTTCATCTTTTTCTTTTCTAAAATTCTTTTTTGGGGGAAGTGATGTCTGCAGTCCACTATATCCTGGTGACTTTTTCATTACTTGACATTAGTAATCTCTAGAGCATGGAGTAAAAAGGTGATTGAATCATAGAGGATAAAGTCAGTTATTTAGTGACCATCTAACATATTTTTTTTTTCCTCTAAACTAATATGAGTTGCAGGATAGACCATCTTGGTAATAGATGTTTTTGTGTTGTTCACTTTTTGAGATAGATACTGGATAAATTGCATTCAATTTCTTCAGAATGGGAATATATATTAGAATATATTTTCTAAGTGTGTCAACATAGTATATTTCAAAGTTTTGTACAGAAAATCATGGTGACAGGCTGCTGCTGGTGGAGTTGGAAATCTCTACTCCATACTTGAGCAGTGTTCCTCAAACTTCAGTGTGCATACAGATCAACTGGAGATGTTAATAAAGTGCAGATTCTGATTCAGTAGATTTGGGATAGGATTGAGATTCCGCATTTCTAACAAGCTGTTAGGTGATGCCAATGTTGCTGATTCAGAGACCACACTCTGAGTAGTAGCAAGGCCTAGAAGTCAAATTGTTTTATACTAGAGATAGGAGGTGTCTTGCACAAATTTGGGAGACTGGAGACTCTTGTTGAATCAAGAAGACTTGGCATGCTTGCCTAATATATCTTATAACTAAAATTTTCTCCTTTCAGTCAAGTCTTCTCATATTTGCCCAAAATTATTGGGCGAATGAACATATGTATATGTATATGTATATGTATATGTATATGTATATGTATACATACATATATATATACATACATGCATATATATATAATTGGCAATTAATTTTTGATAACATGGGGCCAATGTGAGTGTGCGAAAACTCCTAGCCATATATCATAAATTGTCCCTGAGGGATAAAAAGCAATTCCTATCCCACTAGATTTAAACCTGGGATCTGAGTTTTACCAAATCAACTAAGTGCAGGGAAACTACCCTACAAGGACCTAACATTATGACCCACACTTACTCTTATTGTGAGAATTACTGGCAAAAGCAAAGGGAAAGGAAAATTTCTTGTAGATTTTAATTATTTCAAAGAGTAATAAACAAAAATAACTCAGAACATGCCGTCTGGGGCATGGGACTTAGGACAAATAGGGTTTGCTTTCCAAGAATGGTACTCAGGAGAGAAACCAACAGCTAAGCAGGGTATGTCTGAGAGCTAACAGCCTGCACATTTCACTATCTCATGAAAAGCATAATTTACAGAGTTGTGGTAATAATAACAATGATAACGATGTGAATTAATAAACTCACCAGTGAAACCACCATTCAAATACATTTTCAGTAATTTAATTAGCCTCAGCTGCACTTTCTCTGTCAATCCCAAACTTACAGGGATTGAATTGTTAAGTACATTTTTCACTCTGTGATTCTGAGAAGTTTATTTTTACCTGGCAAATTATTTTAAATGTGAGACAAAGCAGGGCCACAGTAGTGAAATCATATAGGAAGTCTGCGTTCCTGCTCCCTGGGCCTGGGCCCTGGCTGCCCCCAGACTCTGGTGCACAAAGGGCTGGTGTGAATTTCAGATCCTGGGTCTGCTCTAAATCACAGGAACTGGAGAAATTAGAAATGACACCATTTACCCAGGGGCCTTTGCCGAGGAGTATTTTTTTTGGAACTTTTACATCAGTCTCAGAACTCACTGGCTTCATTAAGTCATGTGTGTCATTGTGTTAGGAAGGAAGGAAAGAACATGTTATTAGCTAGGGATTTTTTTTCTTTGCCCTCCATCAGGCTCCTTTCTCATTTCATTTCATTGCATGTGGTATTTCCCTTCCCTCCCAAGATATCTTTTGTATCTTTCATCTCAAGATTCTTGATGAAGTAACCTATGTTCACTCTCCTGGTGCACGCTCTGAGGAAATAGATTTCTTTATGTATACATAGTTTTGGAAGTAAACTCCACAGCGTAACTTGAGAGATGGTTCTATGGGTCATCATTTAACTTCACTGTTGATACAATCTTTTTCTTAACCACATCTTTTTTTTTCCCTTTCCCTTTAAAACTTGCATATGCAGAGAGCAAGGGAAGAAATCGTGAGAAATAACGTTTGTGTCCACGTGTACGTGTGTGTGTGTGTGTGTGTGTGTTAGGAGGATGATTGTCATTGAAACTGATAGGTCTAGTCGATAACAAAAGCTGTCCTAGCCTCCCACGGAACACAAGCCCTAAGGGCTGAAAGAACAAAGCCATTCTCAGAGATGAGTGGGAAGGGATGTGGGGTCAGGCACAGCCTCTCATCCCTGTGGCACCAGCCAGAGCCCACAAACCATTTTATCATCCTCTGGCCCTAGGAGATCAAGGAAGGCAATGTTTGGAAAGTTCACTTCAAGGCTGAGTTAAATATTCCAGTCTTTTGTTTGTCCTAGTGGCTTTCCCCTGACTTTTCCTAGGATACTCAGCATAGTCTGAGTCAAAGGAAGCTTCTAGGCAACCCCCCCTTTTTTTTTTATTTTTTGGCTTGGTTTGGGTAGAGGCCTTCATTCAGCATTCCCTGATTTGCTTCCATGCCTGCCCCTGTATAAATTTAACTAATAGTTGGGAATAAAAAGAAAATCTTTTCTCTTTACATTGAGGACCTGTTCACTTATACGTCAAAAGCAGCTTTGACTATTGTTTGTTGAAACTTTGCATATTTTATGTTTTTTGAAAAGTTTTTTTAAAAAAAGTTCTAGGCCTAGAGAAGTATTTTGGACTCAGAGAGATATTTTATTGTTAAGATTAATAAGTCTGAAAAATATGCTTTGCATAAGTATATCATGCTTAATGATATTATTTCTGAAATTTCTAGTAACAGAATGTCCATCTAAAAAATATAAAAGTCTGGGGGGTAGTTGAGGGCAGTGGGAGTGGCTATTAATAAGTATGGGGTTTCTTTTGGGGTGATGAAATTGTTATAAAATTGAGGTGATAGGTTGTACAACTCTGTGGAAATACTAAAAAAATATTGAAGTGTGTACTTTTTAGAATCACCGGGAGAGCTTTTAAAATTTACTAAGTTCCAAGCCCAACCTAAGACCAAAAGAAACAAAATGAGTATGGGGAAGAGCCCATTAGTGTATTATAAATATCTTTTTATTTTTTAAAACTTTGAGTTGACCATTTAAATGATTCCAAAGTTGTAACAGTGTAAAGAGTCTCACCTCCAGCTACCTCTCCATCCACCTTTTCGCCTGCCCCTCACACTAGAGGTAACCATGTTTAATAGTTTTTGTGTATCTTTCAAGTGCACTTTTTATAAACTAGTGGTTTTCAAACTGTAGCATACATAAGATCACATGGAGGGCTTGTGAAAAAGACAACTGGGCCCACCCTTGGAGTTTCTGATTCAGTAGGTGTGGGGTTAGGCTGAGAATTGCATTTCTACCAAGTCTTCAGGTGATGCTGCCTGTAGAACCATGCCCACACAAAAAGGAAAGGAATTACAACAAGGAGAAATCACTGATGGGAGTAAGAAAAAGGGGGAGGGGGACTAATAAATGAAACAAGATTCTGAGGTTGGTAGGGAGGGTCTAGAAGAGCAGTGTAGATGAGATGAAGATGGTTAAGGAAGATGTGTCTTCCTTAGACAACCTAGTGAAGGAAAAGCAAGACTCAAAATATTGAGAGACCTGAGGCTGGAGATAACATCACACCATCCATTCAGCACTATCCAATATGGCAACCACTAGCCACATGTGGCTACTGAACACTTGAAATATAGCCGATGTGACTGAGGAAATAAAAATTTTAATTTTAATTAATTTTAATTAATTGGAAATGAAGACAAAAAGCTGATACTTGATTCAGGTAATGGCAAACTTTTAAATATGTTTAGGACAACTTGGTATATGAATCTATATTTTTAACTGTACGTGTTATGAAATCTTAATACAGTAAAATATTTCTTATGAAAATCTAGTGTCTGAACTGATATGTACTAGAAGCATAAAATATATACCGGATATTGAAAACTTAGCATACAACACAATACAAACCTCAATAATTTTATATTGATTACATATTAAAATGATATTTTGATATATTGTGTTAAAATATATTGAGTATATGGAAGTAATATTATTAGTTATATAAAATTAACTTCTACCATTTCTTTTTACTCTTGTAATGTAGCTTTTAGAAAGTTTGGAATTATATATGGACAGTACTGGTCTATATGGTATCCAGTAAAGTAACCACTAATTATATGCTGCTATTTAAATTTTAATTAAAATGAAATTTCAAAAATTCAGTACCTCTGTCCTACTAGCCCCATTCCAAGTGTTCAACAGCTGTACATGCTCAGTGACTACCATATTGGGCAGTGCAGATATTTACATCATCACAGGAAATTCTATTGAATGGTTTTGGTTTATACCTTTTCAATGAATTAAGAGATCCTTTCCCAAGGGTGGTGTTGGGAATTTTGAGAAGAGTAAAGGTCTAAAACAGTAGATGTAGAAAATGCTTCAGGGAATTCTCAAGAGATGAATAAAGGGATTGGAAGACTTCACTGAAGCAAGGCAGTTGAAGGTTGACAGAGATATAATGGCAGTATATCAAGGGATTCAACCTGGGAAGCAAGTGCCTTGTTTAACAGGCTAACTAGAACTCCAGACCAGGAAAGAGAATAACTAAAGCCAAAATTGGGGTGGAGGTAGTACAAGATTGTTTAGGATCAAGGTACAGAATGAACATCAAAATGCTGACAAAGAACAAAAGTTGGTTAAATATAAGATGATAAGAGAAATGGAAGATGAGTGAGGTACATCATCTGACAGAGAAATTTCCAATTTGCATTATTTGCATAGAAAATTTCAAGTGGTGAGAAAGGCTAAAGTTTCACTTTTTAAGTGTGTAGCTGAGTTTAGAGTCAATAATAAAGGGTGCAGCCAGCATACTTGAGTGTCAGTAATGTGGTTATTAGAATTTCTAAAGATGATAGCTGGTAAGAAAGAGAGAAGATCTGCTAGGTACTGATACTGGAAGAGTGGCCAGGAGTTAGTGGGTGGCTGTGGTCAGAAGAGGGAAGAGTTGAAACAAACTGATGGTCAGAATCCCAAAAGAGAAGTTGTGGAGGAAAAAAATGGGAAAGATGATCAGAAATCGTAGAAAGCAAGGAATATGCTGCTTCATAAAGCCACTCTTAACTTCTACCATCAAATGTGATCTTTCCCTCTTTTGAACCCTGAGGCACTTTGCACTTCTTTGGTAAATGTTTTGCATTCTTTGAACTGTGGCTATTTATATACTCACTGAACCACTCCTCCTACTCCTCATCTCCCCAACTCCCCTACCCCTTACTCTTTATCTGATACACACACACACACACACACACACACACACACACACACACACTCTTCATCTGGCTATCTGACTGGAAGCTCTTTGAAAGTTGGAACAATGTTTTTCCTCTTTTATTCCAGTTTGTGGATATCAATAAATTCATACTGAATTAAGCTTGATTGAGATTCATATAAATCAAAAATATAGAGGCTAGATGTACAAATTTAGGTGGAAATCAGAAGAATATCTGTAATGAAACATCACAAAGCTCTGTCCTCTATGTCTTCTTGTTCATTATTTTCATCAGATGTTTGAATGAAGACATCCTTAGGCAAATAACACAAAGCTGAGCCACAGTACATCATTACAGAATTTTTTAAAGTTCATTTATTTATTTTGAGAGACAGAGAGAGCATGAGTGGGGTAGGGGCAGAGAGAGAGATGGAGAATTCCAAGCAGGCTCTGTGTGGTCAGTGCAGAGCCCAATGTGGGACTCAAACCCACAAAACTGGGGAATCATGACCTGACTCGAAATCAAGAGTCAGACACTCAGTTGGCTGAGCCACCCACGTGCCCCGCATCATTACGGAATTTTTAAGCAGAAGAAATCTAGTGCCAACATGCAGGACAGATTCATGATAAAGATGGGACCCGGGAATAAGGGTGTGTAAGCATCTCAGTATAATTTACTCAGCATCTTTTTGTAAGGTACTATGCTCAGCTGTGCATGTGTATGTGGCTATGGCAAAAATCCCAGGATAGAGTGCTCATGGTGCAGGTGCAGTGTAGGAAGTGTAGGAAGTGCAGTGAGATAAAAATGGGGAGGCAGAAGAGCAGTGACCACAGTGTTCTGGTCCTCAGGTTAGTGCCAACTAGTTGACCTGCGTGTTACATTTAGAGCAAACTAAAAGTCCAGGGACACAGAAAGCCAAATAGAAGAAGTTAACATCCACCTACAAAAGGACAATAGTTTGAATCCTGTGACTGATATTTTAATCCCCCAGCACCCAGAGGTCAGGGCTTTATGTGCCAGGAATGGATCAGTTACACAAATATAATGGTAATGGAGAGCATGTGCTTGGGGCAATGTGTCAGTCTATGTCACCTTGGATGTCCCGAAGACTGCACATGACATATGCCAGGGTATCCAAAATGCTAACATTGACTTCCTTCTTACATCACTTCACATCCTTTCATGGATAATTAACAATTTGGCAAAATTGATTTTGAAAAGAGGGGAAACAGAGACAAAATTTTATTTATTCTTTTCCTTCTTTTCACTTAAGATATGTTTCCCTCTGTGCTCCTTGCAGTTCAAGTTCATTCCGTAGACAATTGAGTCTCATTTTGCTCTGGAATTTTGGATAACTTCATAGTTTAAGGGCAATCTGTGAGCCCCCTATCTACGTTTGCTTAACCTGGACCATCAACAGGAAAATGAAGCCGGGTGAATTCTGCCTCAGGCTCTGGAAAGAGCATGGCAGCCCTCTGGAAGTGAAATGGAAAAACTTAGTTGGCCCAGGGAGGCCTCCATTTTGGGCTGCAAATTTGGATATTTGGAGCCAAATCCTCATTCCATGTGACTCCAGGGGAGCTTTGGTCAGTGTGTAATTCAGTGTGGGTTGGGCAAGGAAAAGACAGAAGAAAGTGAAACTGCCAAGTTTGAGGCCTATTACGCATTTGTGACCTGACCTAGAGTATGGTGCCGAGTTGTGTGTGGGTAACTCAACCATAAAAAGGCAGCTGTGGTCTTATTAGTCGTGAACTTGAGATCATTTTAGTAGAAGACGAATTGCCCCTAAATGATTGATCTGGTATTCAGAGGAAATGCTGTTCTCCCTGCTTCTCCCAAGTGGAGACACTAACCAGACGCTTGTCCCACACCCAGAATGTTATTTGTGGTGTGGCTGGTACTGTGGCCTGCTGGGGGATGATGACCTTGGACTGACAGTTCCCCCTTAAGTAGCAAACTTATGTTTTTCATCTTAACATGATATGCCAGAGGCACTGAGTAACAACCTACATCCTTTCACACACCTCATGTCTGTGCCAGGTTTAAGCTGATAAAAGCTGGAGGGTTTTTTTTCTAAGTAGCCTGACTGAGGCTAGAAATGGGGACATTCAATAAGAGACAGAAAGCCCTCTCTTTTTTTGCCCGTAGGCCCCCTTGAAGAAAATCACAGAGACATTCTGTGAGCTTGGACTCAAAGTGGCTTAAAATTTCAAGCCAAGGGAAATGTCCCTCCCCTTTCTTTGTGAGGTTTTGCAGCAAAATAACCTGTTTGCTTGAGAGATTAGATTTGTCAGCTTCAGCGCTGTATGGGAAGGTCTGACCTTGAGTATTACGGGGCTCTCAGGAAAATCAGCAGTGGAGGAGAAAAGCAAGCCTGTGGCCAACATCACCTGGCCCAGCTCACATCTGATAAGAACCCGGAAGAGGAGAGCCAGGGCAAAGGTGAGCCCAACCTACCAACCTCTGTCTTCTAAGGCACAGAAAAATAAAAATCTGGGAGCAGATGCTGGAACATTTTCCCAAAACATAGACATGGCCCGCTTTTATTTCTCTTCTAGAAGAAAAAGTAGAGCATGGATTTTCTTCCTATGCTGCTTCCTAATCTATGTGATGGTGCTAGATTTTCTTCTGAACCTTTTTCCTACCCTTTGGCCATTACAGCCATTGTTGTTGGGGGTGGAGGGACAACTGGACAGTAAACCAGCAGGACTGAGGTTACTTTCATCCTGAAAATGCAGACTATTTCCAGGTGTGAACTAAAAGGAATCACACATTATATCAGGTATTTGATGAAAATAAAAGCCTTGAGAATAAAAATATCTTCTGTTTGGATAGCATTTGATTACTTACAGAACAGTTTCTCCTATAACCTCATTTGATTCTCACAAAAAGCCCTATGAAGTAGGTTGGCCTTGTGTTGTTATTTCCCAATTCCACAGATAAAGAAACTGAGTCTCCAGCTGATTGTTTAACTAGTCAGAAATCACAGAAGTATGGAACAGAGTAGGCGTGGTCTGGGGATCTTGTCATTTCACACTGTCCTCTACCAAAGTCTTATCTTAGGCTGCAAAATAACAAGTGATGATGAATGACCCGTGGCATCCTTTGGTGTTATGCTTCCACTGTGACCCCCTCTACTAGGGTGATTATAATGTTTTCCTTCTGGTTACATAAAGCCTTACCTCCATCAAAACTCTTTCTAGTGGCCCCTTTTCCCCCTATCTCCTCTTCTTGAAAGTACACAACTGTCAGATGATCCTTTTCATTCTCAGTAACCAAATAACCTTGCTCTTTTTAGTCTCTGCATGTGATTTAAAACTCCAGGAATAAATATTCATTACTTTTACCATTTTGGCCAGCATAGAGAGGCTTTGTGGATCTTTACAGAAGAGTTTGTTTGTCTGTTTGTTTTAAACACAGAAAACTTTCACGATGGCAGATATGCGAGGGTCTTGTACTGGTGGCTGTCTCTTCCTAGAAGGTTGTGCCTCCACATACCCAAGTTTTCCTTCCCTCACCTCCCTCAAGTCTTCACCCAGTCTCCTGAATGGGCCCCTCTTCCCTACCACCAGCCTATTTAAAAATGTCAACCCACACCCCACCCCTACACTCCCAGCCCCACTCACATTTCTTTTTCCATGGCATGTATCACCTCCTAAAATATCATATAGTTTATTTCTTCACCAATCACATTTTCTTAATACCAAATAACCCCAAGCCACTGATTTGCCTCCACTTATGAATATTACCATATGTATTATATACATTGATATCTATCTTGATTTCAGCTCAGGTCATGATCTCACAATTCATGGAATTGAGCCCCACATCAGGCTTTATGCTCACAGTGCAGAGTCTGCTTGGGATTCTCTCACCCTTTCCTTCTGCCCTTCTCCACTGGTGCATGCTTGCTCGCTTGCTTGCTCTCTCTCTCTCTCTCAAAATAAATAAATAATTTTTTTTTTAAAATAAAGCTATTCAGTCTTTGTTAGCATAAGGACAGAATAATATATGATGGAGCCATATGGATGATGGAGGCACATAATGTACTATACGGGCCCTTTTTCGTACCAAATAAATCTGTGAGTATGGGAACGATTAGTGGAGGGGGGAAAAGATGATGTAAAGCATCACCTCCTTTACTAAAGGACTGAATAATTCACAAAGAGACATATGTCTGCCAAGCTAATCAGAATATTGATTCTGGTTTAGTTGATCATTGCCTTCCTGATAAGATAATCTACTTAGGAAACAAAATTCTGAACTGAAGGTTGCATGATGAATATAGATTCAGAGCAAAGGAGCTTGGTTGTATCTGATGGGCAGCAATGATATCCCAACTCCAGTAACTACAGATCTGAACAGTGTACACTAGAGCTACAGAGAGTGGGCCAGATATTCACACCAACAATCACTTGATTATATCTGCAGCTACCACAGACACAATGACATTGGCTACTGGCCCTAATTCTTCTGTTCTTGACTTAATGATGACATTACCCTTCTGTTGTACTCATTAATCTGTCACTCTTTCTCATCCTGATATGTACATGGATTTCACTTACATGTTTCAGTTTACAAGCTCCCAGTTTACTGTACAGGTTGGTATCCCTGTTACTAACTGGAGACAATGTGCAAACCCTTTCCTTCCCAGACCCCCATTTGAGTAAGGGGAATACAAGGTGAATTCATCTCAACACATGTCTTCAATACATGCACCCAGTAGCATTAGGGAATGGATTGTAATACACACTATACAGATTAAGTGAACTGTGATTTGCCTCAACCAAAAAAATCACCAGTCTGGCACTAGCCTATACTGTTTCCTCTAATTTCTAACACCTTCCTACATGATAATTATTCCTGTACCACCTAGCCTAATGCCTTCAGCTCCTTAAATATAATACAAGTACTTACACATTTAAGATCTATGCCTTTGACTCTACATGTATCTGTCTAAAGCTGAAATATACCACCATGAATGAAAAGATTGACGGATGTGACTACTGTCAAATTAAATATACTAGAGGCATGTTATAATAAACATAATAAAAGTTACCAAAACCTACTATTTGATATTTAACAGACTAAACTTAATAGATGTGGGGGAAATATTTGTCATGACTATTTTGTTACTATCCCAAACATACAAAATACTTAGTGTTATTCATTAGAAAAAAAAAAAAAGACAGCCATCAGAGATGAGCAAAGGACATGAATAGGCAATCCTCAAAATGTGAACATCAAATGGCCAGAAATTAAAAAAAAAAATGTCAATCTTACTGGTGACCATGGACATATTGGTGTTAAAAATAATGACACTCTGGTTGTTTATCTTCCAGGTTGGTAAAAATTTTAAAAGATTGATAATATGTATGTTGAAAAGAGTGGAGAAGGAGACACTCTCATGCCACAGCTGGAGTGTAATTGCAACATTTTTAAAGAGAAGTTTGATAAGATCATTAAGCACAGGAATCTTTGACTTTGCAATTCCACGTCTATATCTTATAACAAGACTCTCAGAAGAGCACAGAGATATTTGAAAAAAATATATTAATGGCAGGATTGTTTGTAATAGCAAATTCTTCTTCCCCTAAATATATATCATAAACTATATGCAACATCCACAAAATGAAATCTATGCAGCTATTAAAATGAAAGAGCAGATCTATATGGACTGATGTTGGAGAATGTCCACAATATATTTATGAAATGAAAAAAGCAAGTTATAGAGTAATATCTACAGTGTAATCTAATTTTTATAACAAAGATTTTTAAAACTTTATTTCTAGTATAGTTAACATACAGTATTATATTGGTTCTTAGATGTACAATATAGTGATTCAGCAATTCCATACATTACTCAATGTTCATCAAGATAAATGTACTCTTAATCCCTTTCACCTATGCTTCCCACCCACTACCCTTCTGGTAACCATCAGTTTGTCCTCTATAGTTAAGAGTCTGTTTTTTGGTTCATCTCTCTTTTTTTCCTTTGTTTATTTGTTTTGTTTCTTAAATTCCACATATGAGTGAAGTCATGGTATTTCTCTTTCTCTGACTGGCTTATTTCACTTAGTCTTATACTTTAGATCCATCCATGTTGCAAATGGCAAGATTTCATTCTTTTTTATGGTGAATAATGTTCCATTGTGCATGTGTGTGTGTGTGTGTGTGTGTGTGACATCTTCTTTATCCATTCATCTATCCATGGACACTTAGGCTACTTCCATAATTTGGTTATTGTACATAATGCTACAACAAATATATGGGTGCATATATCCCTTTAATTTAGCGTGTTTGTGTTCTTTGGATAAATACCCAGTAGTGTGATTCCTGGATCATAGGGTAGTTCTATTTTTAGTTTCTTGAGGAAACTCCATACTGTTTTCCACAGTGGCTGCACCAGTTTACATTCCCAGCAATAGTGCATGAGCATTCTTTTTTCTCCACATCCTCACCAACACTTGTTGTTTCTCGTGGTTTTGATTTTGGCCTTTCTGACAGGTGTGAGGTAATATCTCATTATGGTTTTGATTTACATTTCCCTGGTGATGAGTGATGTTGAGCATCTTTTCATGTGTCTGTTGGCCACCTGTATGTCTTCTTTGAGGAAATGTGTGTCATGTCTTCTGCTCATTTTTAATTGGGTTGTTATTTTGGTGTTGAGTTGTGTAAGTTCTTTATATATTTTGGATACTAACCCTGTATCAGATATGTCATTTGCAAATATCTTCTCCCATTCAGTATGTTGTCTTTTAGTTTTGTTGGTTGTTTCCTCTGCTGTGCAGACAAAGATATTTTTATGAACATAGAAAAAAGGCCTGAAAGAAACGACATCAACTCTTTTGATAAGGACATTAGTTTCTCCTTTTATTTCTTTACTTTGTACTTCTCTAGTGTCGGATTTTTTTTGCATAGTAACATATATTACTTATAAAGGTTTCCTGGGGCTACTATAACAAAGTTCCATAGACTGGATGGATTAAACAATAGAAACTTATTTTCTCCCAGTTCTGGAGGCTGGAAGTCTGAAATCAGCATGCTGGGAGGGTCGGTTCCTTCTGACATCTGTGAGGGAGAATCTGTTCCATGTCTCTTCTCTGGCTTCTGGTAGCCTCAGGCATTCCTTTGCTTATAGATGGTGCTTTTCCTGTGTCTTTACTTCATCTTCTCTCTCTGCATCTCTCTCTGCATACAAATGTCCCCTTTTTATAAGGGGAAGTGGATGAAGGCCCACTCTAATGTCTTCATTTGATCATCTGTCCTCAGTTTGTCTTAATGTCCTTAATCTGATCATCTTCTAGGATCCTGTTTCCAAATCAGATCACAAGTACAGGTACTAGGAGTTAGGATTTCAACATCTTTTGGGGTGGACACAATTTAACCTATAGTGCTAATTATGTAATGAAAGCAATTAAGAAAACCCAGTTTATGCTCTTCACTTCCACATTAACTTCTTCACCTTCCTTCTGTATTTCTGTCAGTGACTCCCTTGTGAGTCAACATCAAAGTCTGGGCTTCTTCTCTGATGCTTTCTCCTTTCCAGCTTCCCATCCCATCAGGGGTAACAGCCCATTGATGCTTTTTAATAAGTGACCACTTGATCACAAACCCATCAGTACACAGGACACAAAGATTTTTATCAACAATAAATAGGGAGTTTAGAGCATCTGCACTTCTACTAAGGATATCAGATCAAGAAATAATACATGTATTACAGCTCTTGGGAAAGCTTTACTCAAGCCTCTTTCCCTTTTCTCACTAATCCTTCATAATGCCCCAGTTTCATAATGTGATTTAGTGAAATTAAACTCGAACAGCCCCAAATTATATAATTAATTACATTTGGCTTCAATTACATTGACTAATTGATCCAAGCCTGCTCCAGGCTACCTGCAGCCTGAGGTGGAATGAGGCAGGTGGTGAGGGCTCATTAGCTTAGTAGTTCGTGTGTGCTAGCTAATTTGATTTTTTAAATTATTATAAATCTCAGACAGATCATACCATAAGTCAGGTGAATCTCACTTATTCCAAGCACTCCATGTTATATATGTTTCTATGATTTCTCATCAAGGGGTTATGTGGCCCATGGGTACAACCTCCAAAAGTTGTGTCTGCTTATCAATTTATAAGGGAGTATGCGGATGAGATGGTTGGGAACTTTAGATGCTAATGATACAACTTTAAAGCCTGGCTACTCGACATGTCAATGCTTGAGCCATAGCAGCAGCACCTGAGACCTTTCCAGAAATGCAGACTCTCAGGCCTTGCCCTACTAGACTAATCAATCAGAATCTGAATTTTAACAAGATCCTTGAGTGATGTATTTGCATTTTATTTTTAATTTTGAGAAACCCTGTTTTAGAGGAAGTTTTGTGAAAGCAAGGGTCAGTCTGTTCAACACGTAATTCTCACACCAGTGGTCCAACTGTGAGACCCAGAAAGAAGGCAATCAAAAAGAACAATGGTCATTTTACATACTGACTCTCCACACCACCATCTTTTTACAACCCCTCTTTCAGGTTTTCTCCCTCATGCAAGAACATGCCTATGCTTCTGACTATAATCACTCCCCTTGGGGCACCTGGGTGGCTCAGTTGGTTGAGCGTCAGACTTCGGCTCAGGTCATGATCTCACAGTCCGTGAGTTTGAGCCCCACATCACACTCGCTGCTGTCAGCCTGCCAGCACAGAGCACGCTTCGGATTCTCTGTTCCCTTCCTTCTGCCTCTCCTCACTCGCACTTTGCCCAAAATATATTAAAATTTTTTAAAAATCCCTCCTCTTTTTCATACTCTTGAAAAATCTTCAATCTGACATTCTATATTATGTCCCCAACCTAACTTTCTTGTCGTATTGTCTCTTCCAATTTTTACTGTATACGTCAGCCTATAGGTATATTCTTTAGGCAACTTGGACGAACATGTATTCTTTATTGGATTTATTTGCATAGCCTCTCACACTGTCTTCTAATTGCAGTGTCTCTTTCCACAAAACCTTTTAATAATTCCTCAGTCAAAAATGATCTCTTTGAGGGGCTCCTGGGTGGCTCAGTTGGTTAAGCATCTGACTTCGGCTCAGGTCATGATCTCACAGTTTGTGTGTTCCAGCCCCGTGTCCAGCTCTGTGCTGACATCTCAGAGCCTGGAGCCTGCTTCAGATTCTGTGTCTCCTCCTCTGGCTGCCCCTCCCATGCTCGTGCTCTGTCTCTGTCTCTCAGTAATAAATAAACATTAAAAATTTTTTAAAATGATCTCTTTGAATCCTTATCAAATGTTGTACCTCTCTTTAACTGGTTATATTGTCTTATAATCATTATCTCCTTACAAAACTGGACCAGCACAATGCCCAATACATAGTAAGTGATTAATAACAATCAGATGACTGACTGAATGAGTGAATGAATCTGTGAAGTCAGGACTTATCACATTATTTCTTAAGACCAGTTACATTCTAAGAACTATGATTCTATTTGTATTCTAACTTCTGAGGTGTTGATATTCAGCTCCTTCTCACATAATATTCTCAGACAGGAATTAGACTCCACCAAGGACACTGGCCTGAATCAAAAACACAAGACAATACCATATGTTTTCACTCTTATGTGTATCCTGAGAAACTTAACAGAAACCCATGGAGGAGGGGAAGGGGGGGAAAAAAAGAGGTTAGAGTGGGAGAGAGCCAAAGCATAAGAGACTCTTAAAAACTGAGAACAAACTGAGGGTTGATGGGGGGAGGGAGGGAGGGGGGGTGGGTGATGGGTATTGAGGAGGGCACCTTTTGGGATGAGCACTGGGTGTTGTATGGGAACCAATTTGACAATAAATTTCATATATTGAAAAAAAGAAAAAACAAAAAACAAAAAACAAAAACACAAGACGATGTCAGTCTTCTTCAGTCTACATGAAGCCCAGACTGATGGTGGCTCCAGTGGCTACAGGCAGTCACAGACAGAGGCAATCTTTGCATGATTTGTGTGCTGACAGCCCTTCTACCTCACCCAGTTACTGTGAGCCATTCAGCTTTCAAGGCATAAATTTACCCAAATAATACTCTTGTTAATTTAGAAAGGATCTCAAAGGAGCATTGATGGGAAGAAGACAAGATGTTTCTAGCCAGAGCTAGAAGATGAAGTACCTGAACTATTTGCAATGACCACTTATAGAACTTCTCATCTGGATTTTTAAAATAGCATTTTTAGACATGAACCTTGGAAACAGACCTTATTTTATAAAAGTACATCACATTAATTTCACCTTCCTTGATATTGGCATGCTACATGGTGGTCTGGATTATACTATTTGAATTCTGATCCAAGTTCCAGCTTCTCCTTTGAGAGTTGTTACTTTTGATTTCCTTTGCTTAAGCAAAAAACTTCAAAGGTAGCCATGAAGAAACTATTTGTAATGTGAATATCAATGTTAAGAATAGGTAAATCAAATTTCCTGTGGACAACTCTAGAGTTTATATGTTTAAATTAAAAGTAATTGATAGGATCGGTAGGATTTTTTATTATGGTAACCTATACATAACATAAAAATGTACCATTTTTTTTAGTATTTATTTATTTATTGATGAGAAAACTGATTTTTTTAATTCAATTTTTTTTAATTTACATCCAAATTAGTTAGCATATAGTGCAACAATGATTTCAGGAGCGGATTCCTTAGTGCCCCTTACCCATTTAGCCCATCCCCCCCTCCCACAACCCGTCCAGTAACCCTCTGTTTGTTCTCCATATTTAAGAGTCTCTTATGTTTTATCCCCCTCCCTGTTTTTATATGATTTTTGTTTCCCTTCCCTTATGTTCATCTGTTTTGTCTCTTAAAGTGCTCATATAAGTGAAGTTATATTTGTCTTTTTCTGACTGATTAATTTCGCTTAGCATAATACCCTCCAGTTCCATCCATGTAGTTGCAAATGGCAAGATTTCATTCTTTTCCATTGCCGAGCAATACTCCATTTTATATATATATATATATATATATATATATATATATATATATACCATATCTTCTTTACCCATTCATCCATCGATAGACATTTGGGCTCTTTCAATACTTTGGCTATTGTTGATAGTGTTGCTATAAACATTGGGGTGCATATGTCCCTTCGAAACAGCACACCTGTATCCCTTAGATAAATACCTAGAGTGCAATTGCTGAGGCCTAGGGTATTTCTACTTTTAATTTTTTGAGGAACCTCCAGACTGTTTTCCAGTGTGGCTACACCAGCTTGCATTCCCGCCAACAATGCAAAAGAGATCCTCTTTCTCTGCATCCTCGCCAACATCTGTTGTTGCCTGAGTTGTTCATGTTAGCCATTCTGACAGGTGTAAGGTGGTATCTCATTGTGGTTTTGATTTGTATTTCCCCGATGATGAGTGATGTTGAGCATTTTTCATGTGTCGGTTGGCCATCTGGATGTCTTCTTTGGAGAAGTGTCTATTCATGTCTTTTGCCTATTTCTTCACTGGATTATTTGTTTTTTGGGTGTTGAGTTTCGTAAGTTCTTTATAGATTTTGGATACTAACCCTTTATCTGATATGTCGTTTGCACATATCTTCTCCCAGTCCGTCGGTTGCCTTTTAGTTTTGCTGATTGTTTCCTTCACTGTGCAGAAGCTTTTTATTTTGATGAAGTCCCAGTAGTTTATTTTTGCTTTTGTTTCCTTTGTCTCTGGAGACGTGTTGAGTAAGAAGTTGCTGCGGCCAAGATCAAAGAGGTTTTTGCCTGCTTTCTCCTCGAGGATTTTGATGGCTTCCTGTCTTACATTTAGGTCTTTCATCAATTTTGAGTTTATTTTTGTGTGTGGTGTAAGAAACTGGTCCAGGTTCATTCTCCTGCATATCATTGTCCAGTTTTGCCAGCACCACTTGCTGAAGAGACTGTCTTTATTCCATTGGATATTCTTTCCTGCTTTGTCAAAGATTAGTTGGCCCTACGTTTGTGGGTCCATTTCTGGGTTCTCTATTCTGTTCCATTGGTCTGAGTGTCTGTTCTTGTGCCAGTACCATACTGTCTTGATGATTACAGCTTTGTAGTATAGCTTGAAATCTGGGACTGTGATGCCTCCTGCTTTGGTTTTCTTTTCCAAGATTGCTTTGGCTGTTCGGGGTCCTTTCTGGTTCCATACAAATTTTAGGATTCTTTGTTCTAGCTCTGTGAAGAATGCTGGTATTATTTTGATAGGAATTGCATTGAATATGTAGATTGCTTTGGGTAGTATCAACATTTTAACAATATTTGTTCTTCGTATCTAAGAGCATGGAATCTTTTCCCATTTTTTTTGTGTCTTCTTCAATTTCTTTCATAAGCTTTCTATAGTTTTCAGTGTATAGATTTTTCACCTCTTTGGTTAGATTTTTTTTCCTTGGTATTTTATGGTTTTTGGTGCAATTGTAAATGGGATTGATTCCTTGATTTCTCTTTCGGTTGCTTCATTGTTGATGAATAAGAATGCAACTTATTTCTGTGCATTGATTTTATATCCTGCAGCTTTGCTGAACTCATGAATCAATTCTAGCAGTTTTTTGGTACAATCTTTTGGATTTTCCATATAGAGTATCATGTCTTCTGCGAAGAGTGAAAGTTTGACCTCCTCCTGGCCGATTTGGATGCCTTTTGTTTCTTTGTGTTGTCTGATTGCAGAGGCTAATACTTCCAATACTATGTTGAATAACAGTGGTGAGAGTGGACATCCCTGTCTTGTTCCTCACCTTAGGGGGAAAGCTCTCAGTTTTTCCCCATTGAGGATGATATTAGCATTGGGTCATTCACATATGGCTTTTATCATCTCGAGGTATGCTCCTTCTATCCCTACTTTCTTGAGGGTTTTTATCAAGAAAGGATGCTGTATTTTGTCAAATGCTTTCTTGCAACTATTGAGAGGATCATATGGTTCTTGTTCTTTCTTTTATTGATGTGATGAATCATGTTAATTGTTTTGTGGATATTGAACCAGCCCTGCATCCCAGGTATAAATCCCACTAGGTCGTGGTGAATAATTTTTTTTTTTAATGTATTGTTTGATCTGGTTGGCTAATATCTTGCTGAGGATTTTTGCATCCATGTCCATCAGGGAAATTGGTCTATAGTTCTCCTTTTTAGTGAGGTCTCTGTCTGGTTTTGGAATCAAGGTAATGCTGGCCTCATAGAAAGAGTTTGGAAGTTTTCCTTCCATTTCTATTTTTTGGAACAGCTTCAAGAGAATAGGTGTTAACTCTACTTTAAATATTTGGTAGAATTCCGTGCTCACTTCGGCAGCACATATACTAAATGTTTGGTAGAATTCTCCTAGAAAGCCATCTGGCCCTGGACTCTTGTTTTTTGGGAGATTTTTGATTAATAATTTGATTTCTTTACTGTTATGGGAAAAATGTACCATTTTTAAGAATACAGTTCAGTGGTATTAAATACAGTCACATAATTGTACAGCCATTGCCACCATCCATCTCCAGAAGTTCATCTTTTCAACTGAAACTCTGCTTGTTAAACACAAACTCCACATTCCCTGATTCCTCACTTCCTAGATAACACCATTCTACTTTCTGTCTCTATGAATATGATTACTCCAGGTGCCTCATATTAGTGGAATCATACAATATTTGTCCTTTTGTGATTATTCATTTAGCATAACATCTTCAAGTTTCATCCATGAAGCATGCATTAGAATATCTTTGCTTTTCAAGGCTGAATGATATTCCATTGTATACATATATACCACATTTTGTTTATTCATTTATCTGATGAATGTGTTGCTTCCACTTTTGGGCTATTGTAAATAATAATGCTATGAATACGGATGCACTAATTGTAGTATGGGTTTTTAAGACAATCTAGCATTTTAAACATGGAGCCAATGTGTTTGGAGGGAAAACAAGCTATAGGTTTATTATCCCATTAATTCAATGTCAGAATTTGCATCTGTGCTGATCACTCACCATGCATTAAGTAACTAATTCTGACCATCAGTCGCCAGCTTATGTAGCATATAGTAACTATTAATGTGAAAAAGAAATCTAAGCAATATAAATGAGCATTGTATGGATTTCACTTGAGCAGTAAAGATAGTAAAGATTATCTTTTATAGTAAAAATTGGTATTCAATTAAAAAATAAATTTCTAATCAAATCATTATACTTTTTAAAAAATCCCACATGATTTGGAATTACTAAAGCTGAACAAATCTTAATTTAAAATAAATTTTTCCAGTTTTTCCCTTTGACTCTCTGAAGATTCTCTACAGTAGCACTACCTAGGAGCTTCCTCTCATGTCTTCTGGTATTTGGAATGAGGGTGATTTTCCTTGACCACATTCTATATTGTATTTATCCACCTTATGCCACTAGATTTGTTGCCAAAAGTGAATGTGGTATTAATGGGATGCAGTCCTATTGACAATAATAACAGCATGGATTGCTAACCACATGATAAGATCAAGATGCATTTTTGAATTGGCTGTATTTATGTTCCAGATGCAAGATGATTATCTGACAGCAGAGGCAACATGATTTAATAGTTAAGGCCCATGGCCAGGAATCGGGAAATCTGGGTTTTATTCCTGGCTTCATCACTTAGGCCATGTATACATGAGTGGAGTATTTTGTAATTGTGCTGTTCTTCTTGACCCCAAATTGTTTCCCACCCTGCTCCTGCCACCAAAAGTGTTTTACTATGTTCAGTTATAATACAATTGCCTCTCTTAATGTTCCTTCTACTTCTTTTTCTCTTCCTTTCTTACTAAATTGTATCAACTTTGTATTATATAAATACCACATTAATACATTTTATTATCGTTTAAAAATTCACAGATGATGTTGACTCTTCTTTAATATTCATTTTTCCAATCCCAGGCACCTCTCCATCTCTTGTTTCCAATGTTGTTCCTTTTCCCTCTTGCTTTTATTTAATTCATTTTCTGGTTGTAGAGACTCATTCCATTTCTACCCCACCCTCTTTTCCATATTTACACCAGTTTGAGTTCTACATATCACCATAAATTCTCTTCTAAAATACATCATGGTGGACATTCAATTTCTAATCTGACATGTAAGAAGCCTGGAAGTTGCCACTCTATCCTAAGAAGTCAAAAGCTAAACAAACTGAAAAATCAACAACTCTTCTTAGATCCATCAGAGAAGTGAGGTCACAGGGCAAACTGTTGCCTCCCAAATGGGAGAGATCAGCAGGTGAATACGGAGAATCCCAACTTACTGAAGTAGAATTCCACAAGTAGCAACCTCCAGGGGAACCATGGCCAGGGTAGGGAAATCTGTACTGTAATTGATGAATTGCTGGAGGCTCAGTGTGGACAATTCTGAGAGTTAATCTCCAAGGAGTCTGAGTCATAGGAGATCCTCCATTGTTTTGTGAGTTTTATCCCCAGGAGTTCTACCAAGTCCTCACAGGGAATTTTAGAGAAAAATTTCCTCATGTTTCCAGTAGGGGAAGGGGAAAAGGAACCATTTTGAAATATGCCAGAGCATTCTTTTCTTCTTAGCAAGGTCTGTCCACAAGAGAAACTAATTAACCAGAGCCTAACCTGCTGTGGTTTTATCAGGGACTAGCCTGCCTGGGGAATGGAAATATTCAAATCCAGCTGGATCTAGACTTCTATGAGAAGTAAGGGAAGTACTCAACTCCAGCCCCTTCTAGTCTTCTATATGGGGGAAGGGAAATAGCCAACTCCAGCCCACACTAGGCATCCTTTACCACCTAAAGGGAGTAAGAGAACTGAGAAGCACATGTAGAATTTGCGATCCAGAAGTATAAACTTACTGAAAGACTGGGACCTAATCATAGGGCTGTAGAACACTTTCCCCTCTTCCACACCTCATATTAATAAAGGCTTATTAACAGCAATTTCTTTTACCCAGTATAACATGTCTGGCTATTAAGGAAAAAAATTACAATATACAAAAAGGCAAAAAAACAAAAAAACCCAGACGCTGAAGAGATTCAGCATCAAAACCAGACTCAAATATAGCAAGTATGTTGGAATTATCAGATCACAAATTTAAAACCACTATGATTAATATGCTAAGGGCTCTAGTTGATAAAGTAGACAGCATGCAAGAACAGATGGATAATATAAACATGAGAGGGAAATTCTAAGAACCAAAAAGAAATGTAAGAGATCAAAAACACAATAATATTAATGAAGAATGCATGGGCTTATTAGTAGACAGGACATGACTTTGAGGAAAATCTCTGAGCATGAGCATATCTCAGTAGAATCCTCCAAAACTGAAAAACAAAGGAGAAAAGGACTGAAAAACCAGAAGAGCATATCCAAGAACTGTACCAAGAACTGTGGTACAACTACATACACATAATAGGAGAAGAAAGAGAAAAAGAAAAAGACAAATTATTTGAAACAATAATGATTAAGATTTTCCCCCAAATTAATGTCAGATGCCAAACTACAGATCGAGGAAGCTCAGAGAACACCAAGTAAGATAAATGCCAAACAACAGCAACAACAAAACTACACCTTGGCACATCATCTTCATATTATAGAAAATCAAAGATAAAGAAAAATCCTGAAAGAAGCAACTTGTGGGGGAGCACCTGGCTGGTTCAGTTGATAGAGCATGTGACTCTTGGTCTCAAGGTCATGAGTTCAAGCCCCACATAGAGCTTACTAAGAAAGAAAGAAAGAAAGAAAGAAAGAAAGAAAGAAAGAAAGAAAGAAAGAAAGAAAAGAAAGAGAGAGAGAGAGGGAGGGAGGGAGGGAGGGAGACACCTTACATATAGAAGAGCAAAGACAAAAATTGATATCTGACTTCTCTTCAGAAAGCATGTGGGTAAGAAGAGAGTAGAGTGAAATATTTGTAGTGTTGAGAGAAAAGACTCAACGACCTAGAATTTTGTATCCTGTGAAATTATCCTTCAAAACTGAAGATGAAATTAAGACTTTCTCAGACAACAAGGGAATTTGTTCCCAGTGGACCTGCCTAGCTAGTTGAAATGTTAAAAGAAGTTCTTTAGAGTAAAGGAAAATGATATAGGTCAAAAACCTGGATCTGCATAAAAGAAAGAAGTGCATTAAAGAAGGGATAAATGAAGATAAAGTGAAAAATTATTTTTCTTCTTCTTAATTGGTCTAACAGATAATAGTTTGCTCAAAATAATAACAGCTATGTATTTGATTATTATGCTTATAAATATGCTTATGTATGTTGATATATAAGCAAAATAAGGGACAAAAATGATACAAGGGATGGGTGAGAGGGATTAGGAATATTTTGTTATAAGGTATTCACACTACCTGTGAAGTGGTACAGTGTTGTTTGGAAGTGGACATAGATTAGTTGTAAATGTATATTGAAACTCTAAGGCAACCAATAAAATAATTTAAGAAGAAGCACAACCAACATACTAAGAAAGGAGAGGAAATGGAATCATATAAAATGCTCAATGTAAGGGGCCCCTGGGTGGCTCAGTGGGTTAAGCGTCCGACTTTGGCTCAGATCATGGTCTCACAGTTTGTGGGTTTGAGCCCCGTGTCGGGCTCTATGCTGACAGTTCAGTCTCTCTCTCTCTCTCTCTCTCTCTCTCTCTCATAAATGAAACACTAAAAAATTTTTTTAACTAAAAAAAAATAAAATGCTCAATGAAAGCTATAAAAGACAGAAAAATATTGAAGAAAAAATAAGAAGAAAGAAAAAGGGCAACTAATGGAATACAGTAACAAATATGGTAGATATTAATCAAACTGTATGAATTATATCACTTTGAACAGCATTGGTCTAAATGGACCAATCAAAACACAAACATGTCAAAGTAGATCAAAAAACAAGATTCAACTATATGTTGTCTACAAGAAACCCACTTTAAATGTAAAGACACATATATATTAAAAGTAAATGGATGAGGGAAGATATACCATGCTGAAACTAATCAAAAGAAAGCAAGAGCTATATTAATTTGAGACAGAGTAGACCTCATAGCAAAACAACAAAAGTTATCAGAGTAGAAGAGGAGCACTACGTAATGATAAAGATGTCAATTTTCCAAGAAGACATAACAAGTCTTAATGCATATGCCTGAAAGATGAAAATGAAGAAAACTCTAAGCATATACCAGTGGGCTCCATGGCAGACCTAATAGGAAGTGAGCAGTTGTGGGCACTGCGGGATCCTTGGAAATGAGATTATTTGGCAGTACCCACAGGCAGTATTAATGGTCAGTCTGTCACTTACTCTTCTTGCTGAAGAAAAGATCATCGTGAATCCTGACCCAATGCAAGCCCACCAATAATCGTTGTCAGCGTCTTTACACTGTAACATCAGCAATCCCCATTTAAGGGAATTATGAGGTAAACATTTTCAGTTTAGAATATCTGTTGGCCCTGGAATTTTCTAATACTTCATAAAGACCTTGATCATTAAGAGTGCTTCTAACACTAAAATATGATGCTAAGAATTTAGGAAACACTGTGTTATTTCAGCACACCAGACATCTAAGAGCAATAGATGAAATAGAAACCTCCAGGGACATTTACTTTGGCTAGACTATCTCAATGATTTATCTGTCTCCATTATTCATGCAATCAGTGATATACTGTCTCCCAGATGAAAACAAAAGTGATGAGTTTTCCTAGATTAATCCTTTTTCTCTTACAAAGTAACCAAGGCTTTTTGTCTAGTTGGAAAAGAGTGGCAGTGGGGATATGGGCAACCAGCATGAAGATGCTTTCAGAATAGCAAGCAGGGTTTCACTTTCAAGTCTGTGCTATAACCAATGGACACAGAGCTCCAGAGCTCTCTTACTCACCAAATGTTCATAGATCAAGAACAATAATAACTATAAAACAGAGTAGTACATAGATTGTTAAGTCCTTGGAAGTTACAAGTGGGATCAAATAGTTTAACAACTTATTAGGCATGTTTTTAACAAGTGAACTAACTGATTGCAGCCATTGGGGACCTTACTTATCTAAAGATAAGCTTAGGCTTCTAGTAGAGAAATAATGACCAGCACATTTTGCTGCTGACTCTCCTAGGTTATTTTATTCAGCATTTGATCAATACTTGATTGTTAGAAGACTTTGCTAATCCATTATTTAATAGTTAGGACTGCTGAGTCTTAGATTAGCCTGATACAGGGGGAGGCCCCTAGAGAAACAGAGAAATCCAAGCCATTTCTAGGGCTGAATCAAAATGAATTACCTACTGTGAAATGTCTCTTATGGTGAAGTTAGATAGCTAGTCCACATTCATTTGGCCCCTAACTCAGAACACAATGGCCAGTTCCAAGCACAATGCTTTACACACAAAAAGCCCTCAAACACATGTTGAATGAATGACTGCAACATGTCAATGAATTTGGGCATGAAATCATTTTCTGTTGGCCTGGAATTTATTCTTTCATTGGAAAATACAGGAGTAGAAAATATATCAGAATATTTGATATACCCCAAATAATAGTAGCTTGTGCTTTTTTGTGTGTTTTTTTTTAATATTTGCTGTAAACCAAGTACTATCCTAAACACTGTATATGTGTTAACATCTTACATGTGTTACATGTGTTTATATGTTTGGGGTTTACATGTGTCAACTCATTTTACATATTAGATATGTAAATATCTCACAATAAGTCTGTGATGTACTTTTACAGATAGAAAGCTGAAACACAGAGATTTTAAGTCATTTGTTCAAAGTCATATAACTTGTACATGACAGAGCCTGGATTCAAACCTTGGCTGTCTCTTTACAGAACCTGCCATCTTAACAAGTATTCCAAACTGCCACTACTTATCCATAACAAGTGAACAAAAGCCTTATTAAAAATCTACATTTATTTTGTGAGGGCATTTCATGGAAGATTTTCTCTGTGATAGAGATGAAATATAGTAGAGTGGCTTCAAACACTAGCATTGGAATCAAAAGTTTGAATTGTGGCTCTACCAGTGACCCTAAGCAGGTTATCCAGCCTCGTCAAGCTGACTTTAATTTGGAGCTAATAGTACTTGCCTCAGAGGACGTTTCTGAGGATTAAGTGAAATAATTCACATAAGGCACTTAGGACAGTGTTAAGTACACACACAAAATAATAATGTAATAATAATAATTTGCACTTTTTGAGCATTTACTATGTACTTTGTAAATATCCAATAAACTTTGATTAAAATAGTTAAGTGTGCTCAGTGTAGCTCAATGTCCACCATATTTGGATGATTTTTAATCTTTTCTAACAATGAGGGTACACTTTTCATCACTGATTCAAGGACTTTATGGGACAATCCTTATTAGCCTCAAGCTAATAGTTAATCTAAAATGATGATTCTTTCTATGAAAGGTCTATATGTTACTAAGATGCCCTAATCAGAGAGGTGAAGAAGGCTAGGCCATTAAACTTTGCTCAGACCCACTCCCTGTTGCCTATGAGTTAATGTTACCAAATGATCAGTGAGGAAACATTTCAAGACCTTCCTTGACCATTTCTTTCCACACAGAGAAGTGGACTTTTATGTCGACTCTGATGTTGTCATAACTCTTAGGTGTGCTTGGCTTCTGTGGTAACGCAGGGCAGTGAAAGGTAGAAGTCTGGACTAGCGGGGATGAATTAGCTCTACCAAGTACATAATGATCTTAACTGGGACTTAAACTTAGGATGTGACAGGAGTAATGGTGACCTTAGGTATGATTCCAACTTCCAGTGATATTCAAGAAGTCTGATCTCAGAGTAGGACACCATGGCAATAGTCTTTAGACAGCAGTAATAGCTAAAGGTCAGCTGATAACATCTTGGTTCCTTGAGTTTCATAATAAGAGGGTGCTTGTTCTTTCACACCATCCAGTTGAAGCTGGATATAAATGTATGGTAAAGAGAATAGGGACAAAATCCAGACCTTAAGAAAAAGGTGTAAGAGCTAGATGGGTTGTCAGGGCCCTCGCCAAATGCAGTCCAGGCATGGTAGGGAGCTGGATGGAGAGAGAACAAGGAGCCAAGATGAAACTCCAACCTCCAGTCCAAGAACATGCCTTAGGGCATATGAGGGAAGGCTGCAGCAAAGATGGTGAAAAGAGCTTCCTGGGTATCATATGGAAACTAACAGTATAGGGAAACACAGATGACTTGGAATACTAGTGGTGAATACTTTGAATCCCCTCATCCACTAAAGCTGAAATCTCTACTGGGATATATTTGTGGGCTTCAGGGTTTCCCCTGGAATATGTGCAAAATACTTGTGTGTGTATGCAAATTTGTAGTCTTAGTGGGGGAAAGAGTCACAGATTTCATCTGATTTTCCAAGTACTTTGTGACCCAAAAAACCATTTATAACCACTAGTCTAAATGAAGTTCATATAGACTTTGTAATTTGGTAATTACACTAATGAAAGAGAGATATACCCCACATTTACCTACTTTTTACCCTCAAGAATAACATAGGTGGTGAATAATAAAATCATAGCACTTCTGTATGTTATTTATCTTTATTTTCAAAGAGGACCCACCTGGCAGTGAGAGCTACCTGCCTTCAGTGACACATACAAAGAGGCAACACTCTGCATCCTTCAAGACTGCCCCCTGGCACATGGCTGCACCTCTCTTTTCTTAGTCCAATGTTGTTTATATCACTGATACTAAAGTGCATCTGCAGAAATTGTTCTTAAACCCCTATTGGCAAGGGAGTGCCAGTGTACAAGGTTTTCACTGATCCATGATGAAATGAGAACAACAGGGAAAATGTGATGGGTTTTCTTTCATAAGGTTAAATTTATTCAATTCAAAGAACTATCCTTTACTTTGATATGGACAAAAGGCTGTGTTCTTATGATTTATTCTATGTTAAACAAAATTCTTGTATGTGTTGATAGTGACAGCCGATGGTAGTCTGCTCTCTGATTTTTTTTCTGCTTGATCTATGTTTGTCCTCAATTTAAAAAATTTAATCAAAGTGTAGTTTACATGCAATACTATATTAGTTTCAGGTGTATGACATAGTAATTTGACAATTACAGACATTGCAAAACGCTCACCACAATAAGTATAGTAACCATCTGTCCACCATAAAAGTTATTACAATATTATTGACTACATTCCCTATCCTGTACTTTTCATCCCTGTGACTTATTTTATAACTGTAAGTTTATATCTCTTAATCCCTTTCACCTACTTTGTGCATCCCATCACCTTCCCTTCTTGGCACCACCAATTTGTTCTCTGTATTCATGAGTCTGTTTCTGTGTATTTGTTTGTTTACTTGTTTTGTTTTGTAAAGAGATTCCATATGTAAGTGCAGTTTTATGGTGTTTTTCTTTTTCTGTCTGACTTATTTCAGTTAGCATAATACCCTCTAGGTTCATTCATATTGTCATGCATGGCAAGATTTGATTCTTTGTTATGGCTGAGTAATACTCCATTATATATAAATATATATGTATACATATATATTTATATCATTATATATAAATATATATATATACATATATATTTATATCTTTTTTTATCCATTCATCTACTGATGGACACTTGGGCTGCTTTTATATCTTGACTATTGTAAATGATGCTGCAATCCACATAGGGGTGCATGTATCTTTTCAAATTAGTGTTTTGTTTTCTTTGGGTAAATACCCAGAAGTGGACTTGCTGGAGCAAATGTTATTTCTACTTTTAGTTTTATGGGAAACCTCCAGATACTGTTTTCCATAGTGGCTGCAACAATTTACACATCTGCCAATCATGCATGAGGTTTCCCTTTTGCTGGTCCTCAATTAAAAATATATACATATTTCTAGCCCATGAAATGAAAATTGTGGGAATCGGTTCCTGATTGATTCAACAGCAACGCATCTAGCCTAAAAGTCAATGCCACTCTCAGATCAAGTGGTTGTTTTTTCTACTCTGTGACTTGTGATTACTCATTTGATGGATTTTCCAGAGGAGAATGTGAACCAAAATAGGAACAATAGCCTAGTTTATTTATTTGTTAAATAGATATCTGGAGTAGACAACTAGAATAGCTTCTGGAACTTTGTAAGTGCTCAATAAATGCTCATTGAAATGGAATGAAATTTGAAATTGTGCAAGGTATAGAAGAAAGCTTCATTCAGTTCTCTCCTAAGCACTGGGAGTCATGCCACATGACTGCCAACGATGGAGGGCTTCTCACCTCCTGTGAGTGGAAAGTGGCTTTTATGAAGAGGTGAGGTGTTACAACAACAATCTATTTATGAGAATCTCAGTTCTGATTTTATTGCTGACTTACTTATTCAGTGGCATGACTTGAAGTGGACTTACCATCCTACTTGCAAGGAGAGAAAAAGGGTCAAACTGCCCCTGTGGTCTAACAGTCTTGAGATGAGGACATTAAGGATAAGTATATGGACATTATTTTATTTTATTTTTAATTTTTTAATGATTATTTATTTTTGAGAGAGAGACAGACAGAGTGTGAACAGGAGAGGGGCAGAGAGAGAGGGAGACACAGAATCGAAAGCAGGCTCCAGGCTCAGAGCTGTCAGCACAGAGTCCGACCTGGGGCTTGAACTCACAAACCTTGAGATCATGACCTGAGCTGAAGTCACATGCCCAACCAACTGAGCCACCCAGGCACCCCGGAAGTTATTTTTAAAAATTCCTTGAGGGGCGCCTGGGTGGCTCAGTCGGTTAAGCGGCCGACTTCAACTCAAGTCACGATCTCGCAGTCCGTGAGTTCGAGCCCCGCGTCGGGCTCTGGGCTGATGGCTCAGAGCCTGGAGCCTGCTTCGGATTCTGTGTCTCCCTCTCTCTCTGCCCCTCCCCCGTTCATGCTCTGTCTCTCTCTGTCTCAAAAATAAATAAAACGTTAAAAAAAATTTTTTTTTTAAAATAAAAATTCCTTGATATCATCGTGGACTTCAGGAATTGTGAAGTCAAAACATTTTTATCTTAAGATAGTTAGACCCATGTATTTAAGTTCATGTAATTTTGAGAATAAATATAATTATTATTGATGCCATTTATAGTAGTATATTAAGACATTTTGGTTTTTTAAAACATCTATGTGCCTTCATTCTTTATCAGGTGAATAGTGTGTTGTTTATAGTTAAGGCTAGCTTATTAAATAGTCTTTTTATAAAGTTATATTATATGGAAAACATTAAAGTAAATGTCTTATTCAAAAAAAAAGTTGTGATAGAACAGAAACTATTATTAAACTCTCTTTCAAAGATGACTCTGTGTAAGAAATACTTTGAATGATCTTTGTCCATGTAACCTTGGGCAGATCAAGTACCTCTCTCTGCTCCTCAACTGTATATATAAGAGTAGAATCTACCCAAAAGGTTTTTTGTAAGGATTAAATGTGGTAATACATGTACTTTAGTACAAAGCATGACAATTATTAAGTAAACTTTACCTACTATCATTATATTCTTATAATTATTGCCACACTTTAAATGAAATACCAATTGTAGAATACTCTAACAGGAAGAAAAAGAACTGTGAACAATCTTACATTGTTTTGTTCTACTATTAAGTTGCAAGTTCCCTTCCACTCATTTCTATCAGATCTTCCTGAGAAAATTCAGGATATAAATACATTCAATCATTCTCCAACACAACTCTTAACAACACTCTGAGAAAGATCTGTCTGATCTCCAACAAAATGTACACCTAAATCATGTAAGCATGCATGTATGTGTGTGCACACACACAAAACAAAGTATCGTTTTTAATGATATCTTTTAAAGAGTTTCAGTAAACTTCCTCATGTGAGGTTTATTTTTTAAACTGGCTTATATTTTATTGCACACAGTGCTATAAACAATATAGAATGTTGCTTAAAAGCATGAGCCTTGGAGGTGGACTGCCTGGCTTCAAGTTTCAGGTCTACGATCATATACAATTAGTTATCCTTTCTAATCCTCAGTTTCCTCATCTTTAACATCTGCCTTATAGAGGTGAGGCTAAAGATAAATGAGATACTGCATGTAAAATACTCAGCCTCATGCCTGGTGCCCAGTAAGTGCTCATGAAACTTTAGCTATTATTACTTTTCATTGTAGATGTTGTGTTTTATTTTTTCTTAAGTTTATAAATATTTTGAGAGAGAGAGAGTGAGAGAGAGAGAGCAAGTGGGAGAGGGGCAGAGAGAGAGGGAGAGAGAGAGAATCCCAAGCAGGCTCAGTGCTGTCAGCACAGAGCCAGATGCAGGGCGGGGCTTGATCCCATGAACCATGAGGTCATGACCTGAGCCGGGATCAACAGTCAGACGCTTAACTGACTGAGCCACCCAGGAGCCCTTAGATGTTGTATTTTCATTTCTAGAAAGTCTATCTGGGTCTTTTCATATCTTACATTTCTGTTCTCACCTGTTTACGTTTTCCTCTAAATTCTTGAGCATATGGAGAATATAATAGTTGGTTAAAATCCCTGTCTTCTAGTTCCATCATCTTTGTCATTTCTAAGTCTTTTTCTACTGATTGATTTTTTCCTAGTCACAGTTCATATTTTCCTGCTTTATTGCACACCTGGTAAATTTTATTACAGGCTAGGCATTGTAAATTTTGCCTTTGATTGCTGGTTGTTGTTGTATTCTTTAATTAATGTTAGATTTCAATATGACATGCTGCTAAGTTACTTGGAATAGATTGTTCTTTGCAAAGCTTGCTTTTAAACCTGATCAGGGTTGGTTCAAGAGACTTTGGGCTACAGCTACGTTAGCCTCCTACTGAGGCAATATCTTTCTAAGAATTCTATCTCCTATGTTATGAGTTCTTTCCATTTTGGTTGATGGGAACACAACTATTCCTATCTCCATTGGTCTCCCTACTCCTTTCCAGTGGTTCTTTCTTTGGTGTCAGGTAGTTTACTCTTGTGCATGTACAAATCCTTTCTCAGCCAAAGACTCAAAGAGACCCCTCTGCAGATCTCCAGAGCTCTCTCCCTTTCTTCCCTTCCTTTCCCTACCCTTGTTTCCCATCTCTGCTCCCCTGTCCTTTTTTCTTCTCTCTCTTTGCCTATATAGCTCCCTCTCTCCAATACTCTGTCCCACAAACTGTATATGTTTTGGCCTCTCTGAACATCAATTAGTCTCCTTCAATTCACTCAGACCACCAGATCCTGGGTTGCCTTTCCCTGTGCCACAGCTTGAAAACCACTTTATTCATTAAGCTAGAGGACTCAGCTTGTTTGCTCCCCTTCTCTCGGGGATAACTATCCTGTACTGCCTGTTGTCCAATGTCTGGAAATTGTTGTTTTACATATTTTGTCCAGCTTTCAATTGGCTCAAGGTGGGAGGTACATCCAATCCTTGTTACTCCAACTTTGCCAGATGTGGAAGTCATTGGTCGTTATCTCTGTGAATGCCAGTTTTAGGAATAAAACAATCCTTAGGCTCAAGTCAAGTTATAAGGAGTAACAAATGTGAAACATCACAGACTGTACACGTTTATGCATGTGGTTACAGGCTGTTATCAAATACACGCACAAATCTAGATCTGCAACATCTTGTTTTTCTTTTTGGTTTTTACTTCTTTTAATATTTGGCTTTTGGATTATTGCTGATGACCCAGTCATGAAAAAAACACAAGTTAGGGAAGATTTATATAATTTAAATCCTGTTAAAAGTATGATTAAGGCTTTTATGAGTGGCTTGGTAAATTAAAATTTTCCATTGGAGAGGAAAATTTGATTTTTAAAAATTTTGATTTTACTCTGAATATTGATACCATGCAATCCTCTGATTATTGAAAGTTAGACTGCTCTGACATAAATACATTACAATAATTAAGCATGAATATGGATCTAAAGTATGAAACCCACCCATGCAAGGTTTTTTATTATACAAACAAATACTAATATTAAGCAAAATTACATTGTCCAATATTAGATGAGCTTGTAGGGTGTGTGTGTGTGTGTGTGTGTGTGTCAGAGACAGAGAAAAAGCATGCACATATGACAGGAGTGAATTAAACTAAACTTCTTGCTTAAATAAATATTTTATTCTTGCATATATTCTTGCATAATCTTCAGACTGAGGATTATAAATCCATAATGGAAAATGAGGAATTAAGACTTCACAAAAATTGCCCTGGGAGTTTGATCACTCTATTTTTAGGCAAATCAAATGTTCTACAATGAGTGAGATGGCTCTACAAAATATTCATTACATAGAAATTGTTCAAACGAGAAACACCTCCCAGATCCACAAACTGTGGTAAAAATGTCTTATAAAAATTACTCTTAAATCTTACATTTCCCCTTTGAGACAATATTGTTCCTTGAGAAAGTAGTATTTTTTTTCTTATTCCTAAATCTGTCTTCGATTAAACTGGAGAACTCTATAAATCAATAATAACCTTTTAGATATCAACCCCTTCATAATTATGCCCTCCAAATCCAGGGAATTGTTTGCACACTTTCTACAGAAATAAACGGAGGAGAACATATGTTCTGTTGATTGGGGCAGTACGAAGATGGAGATTATTTTCCAGGACTTGTGAAGTTTGGCTTTATTCTCCTTTATATGACATTTGAAAAATTAATTTATTTCACACAGAGAAACAACAGGTCAGGTGATGCTATGCAGTTCTGGAGGGAAAAAAAATTGCCTGTTAAAAACTGATAGGGTTTTTATGATAATAAGGCTTTCATTAAATCTAATACTATACACCCAGTGAGTTTAAAGGAATTCTTTATTTTAGTCAATTCAGTCTCTGGGTATCTTTCTGATGCTTCTGGTACATTTCCCAACAGGAAGCGGCTAACAACCCAAATAAGAGTGATCTCAGATTAAGAAACAACACAGGCATCTTAAAGGCTCTCTATTTGTAGGATGAAATGACAGCAAGCAGAGAAGCCTGAGGCTGTTTTCCTAGATGCCTACCCTGGGTGCCAGCCATCTGTGTTCATTTAGATGGAGTGTGTGTGTGTGTGTGTGTGTGTGTGTGTGTGTGTCTGTGTTGCGCGCACGCGCGCCCGTGTGCGCGCATGTGTGTGTGCGTGTTGGGGGAGGGATCTGGAAAGGGGGGCGAGGGACAGATCTCAGGTTGCAGGTCTGAATGTGGGCTCTGATACAGAATGCAACCTTCTGCCTGTTGCTTCTCAAACAAGACCCCTCATCTGCTGGTCCCTCCAGAGAAGTAATTTCACCAGTACCAGCTGCAAGGGGAATGTTTTGTGTTTTCTTTATTCAAACTGAAAGATGTTAAACAGAAATTTTCAGAAGCACTTTTGTTTGGAAAAGGGGAAAGGAAGATCATGGAAACTGGAAAACATCCATGAAATTAGCCCCAAATCATGGCCAATACTGATCATTTCCTGACAGGCTGTCTATCAGCAAAGCCACAACAATAGTTTATTCAGGATCTTCTGGTGCCAACAGTGATATACCAGTACTAAATGTTGGTACAATTGTGAATGTTTTTAACTTTCATAACTGCAACAGCAGGGAGAATAGCACTTTACTGTTAGGAGTCCTCCAGATGCTTTGTGAATAGTCCTCTCTAACAGACTGCGTTAGCAGGAATTGGAGGAATATCAGGTTAAGCCAAATGCCCCACATGCCTACTTAACTTACCTAAGGATAATGAAAAGGAAGAGAATAGAAAGTAGGGATGCACTTGGCTGTGTTCGCTACAAATTTGTTATTTGTGAAAAACCTATTTAAATACAATGTCTATAAATAGGAGATGGAAATGAGCTAATGTGACTGTATGATTTTATTTATTCATTATTCATAACCAAAAAATTTTAGCTGCCATGAGTTGATGTACTTATCTATAAAATTTCTCAATATTTCTATGGTCCGAGATAGCATTGCAAATTTCTTCCAATGTTATATGCTCTCTATTTATCTCCTTATTTCTCTATGTCTATCTCTCAGTTTCTCTAGTTCTTATTTATCTGACCTTTTTTTTGACTTATTCTGTTTTTAAACATGTTTTAGTCAATGTTGCAATTCTAACACTCATGCATTGGTCAATGTTGCAATTCTAATGCAAGAGGAGGGCATATCAAATGCTAGGACTAATCTTCTGGATGTCACATCTGCTTACACAGGAATGATTGGTATTCCCAACTTAGTGTGAACTTACCCATTTACGAATCTGTTATAAGGTGTGAAACTGTCCCTTATAAGCCCTCTTCAAGGAGAAAAAATTGTTTATTAATGGGACTTAAAAGCTTATTTTGAAAATAGCTCCTAAACTTAGTAGTATTAAGAACATTTTATATATCTTATTCTGGCCTGTATTTAGGGTTTGGACATCATCTGGACCCTTAGGAGAAGAGAGGGGACACTTACTATTTCACGTATTTTGAGAATTATTTAAAATGAGAAACAGACTCACCTAGGTAACATTTTGCCTTGAAAATTGACTAGCCGTAGTATGCACACAACAATGCAAAAAATACATAAGGAACTATTTTAAAGCTGCACTCTTGCTATTCTGATAGTGGACAACTTCTCTGAGAGATTTCTTCCTGAGTGCAAAGTGTTTTTTGTCTGAGGGCTCTGGTACAAACCTGTCTTCACATTTTGCAATCTGTGCACTCCTGTTACTTTGTCTTATTTCATAAACCAGCAAACACTTACCTAAGTGTAATCTAAAATCCTAAGATTCTCACAAAATTACAGGGCAAATGTTTTATATCCAAGAAACTTAGCTTGTGGTTGGGGGAAGCAAAAATTAATAAAGATAGGAAATAAATAAAGACCATATATGTTTTGCAATAAGAAATGACTTTGCAAGGGGATTAGGTGAATGGAAAACAATGGCATAGATTGGAGAGAAAGCTTGCCTTGTAAGGCTAACCTTTTTTTTTATATCATTCCAAATTAATTTATTCATATTTCTTGTTGGCCTTAGAAAAGGTGAATCATAAATGAATGAATGACTTGTAAATGAGTAGATGCATAGGTAATTCACATAGATCTAGTTTCAGATTCTTGCAGAACCATCAATGCATGTTTAGAAGTACCCACAATGTTTTGGGTAGACACTTTGCAATCTCCTATGAGTTAATGCTATCTTTTCTTAACTGACCGTGACTTTAAAACTAAAAAGGTCCACTACTCAACAGCACTAAAACAGTCTTAATAAGAAGTAACTGAAGTGACATGTTGTCCCTTTTAAATAGCATATCAGTCACATAATATAGAAAACAAATATGTGATCATTGAGTGTGTCTAATTATACCAGCTGAGATAAAATGTAAAACAAAAAGAAAGTTTGATTTTAAAAGAAGAGTAAAGTGAACTTAGTGTAAGGCTAACACTGAAGATAGTCCTTGGAGGAGAGAAGAATTCAGGGAAGAAGCATAAAATAATGTTGCATAGATGAGAGGAAATCAGATAATTTGCTGCTTTTAAAGGCAGACAAAGCAGCCTTAGTGTCTGTTCAATCATTTAATGCATTATTTGAACTTGAACTTAATGCCACTGTAGAATCTTTAGCAGGGAGTGTCATGATGAAATTGTTGTTTGTTTGTTTGTTTGTTTGTTTGTTTGTTTTGGATCATCTCTTTGACAATGATGTTGGAGGATTGGTGGCAGAGTGGTCTTGTGTTGGAGTGATCCACAGTGGTCAGATCTGGGTAAAGTTCATGTCAGAGTTAATGAGAAGAATCCAATCTGTGGGAATTTTGAAGGAATGCATCATAAGATATGATAGACTAACTATAGGAGGAGATGAGTGGCAGAGTCCAAGATGACATCAAGATCTCGAGCTTGGGAAATTAAGGAGAATGGTGTTGTCACTCAAAGAAATGAGAAAGTTGGGAACATGGTCAGGAAATGCATTTTTTAAATTGTAAAATATATTGAGGCTATGGTAGCTTCGGTTAACACTTAAGTATTTTTTTAACACATGTTTTTTTAAAAAAAAACACTGTAATGGGGGCACCTGGGTAGCTCTGTCAGTTAAGCTTCCAACTCTTGATTTTGGTTTAGGTCATGATCTCACGGTTTGTGAGTTCAAGCCTGCGTGGGACTCCATGCTAACAGTGCAGAAGCTGCTTGGGATTCTCTGTCTCCCTCTCTTCTCTGTCTCTGTCTCTCTCTCTCTCTCTCTCTCTCTCAAAATAAACTTAAAAAACCCCTCTAATGATCTAGAAATTCCTCTTCTGTATATATACCCAAAATAATTGATAGTAAGGACTTGAGCAGATACATATATGCCCATGTTCATAGCAACAGTACTCATAAGAACCAAAAGGTGGAACAACCCAAATGTTGACTGACAGATAATAGATAAACAAAAGGTGATACAGGCATACAGGGGGATATTACTTAGCTTCAAAAGGAAGGAAATGCTGGTGTATGCTACAACATGGATGAACCTTGAAGACATTATATTAAGTGAAATAAGCCAGACACAAAAGGATAAATATGACATGATTCCGCTTATATGAGGTACCTGGAATAGACAGATTAGTAGATACAAAAAGTAAAATAATGGTTACCAAGGACTGGAGGGGATGTTAATGGAGAATTATTTTCTGATGGGTACAGTTTCAGTGTGGGATGATGAAAGAGTTTGGTGATAAACAGAGTGATGGTTGCACAACAATGTGAATGTACTTAATGTCATTAAACTATACACTAAAATGGTTAAAATGGCAAATGTTATGTTTTGTACACTTTACCACAATTTTAAAAAAAGTCACCATATTAAAGAAAGAATGTGCAAACATTAAGAATGAATGATGGAAGTGTTTCCAGAAAACAAACAGACTCTATTTGCCTGGGTTCAAATTTAGATTCTGCCTCTTACTAGCTGTGTGCCTCCTTTTTCTCATCTCTGAAATGGGGACAATAATGAAAATTAAAACCAATAATGTATGTGAAGCTCTTTAGCACTTAGGTGTTCCATAAATATTATTATCCTTTTCAGTTAAAAAAAATCACTCTACAGTTTGAACTTTTCCCCTCAACATAATTAGACTTAAGATGTTTTAATGTACATCCTTCTTGCCAAACAGAGACTAACTTAAGAGATAAGGTAGGATGGCTCTCAGGGAATAAAGAAATGCCATGCTTATATGGGAAAGGCACCCTCTTTCTGATGCAAAGACTGAAAATACATGAAATACGTGGAATGAACCAGTGAACCAGTAAATACAAGACTATCTGTGACTGGCAACTACCCCCGCAGCATAAACCACCTGTCCTGATCCCAGAAACATCTATCACATAAAATTAATTATGTTTGATTTTTACCTTAAAAAATCTTTATAAGGGATTTTTATGAAGACATAAAAGTATTCAGTATTATAATAGAGATGTGAGAACTAAACTAGAACTTCCCAGTCCTCTGAAAGCTCGCGTGGTCTGCCCTGAAATGGGTAGATGGCTCAGTCTTTCTCAATGGAGTTCATTAGCAGAGAAAGTGGGTTAAGAGAGAAGTAAGACAGTGTTCTGTTGAACAGCTGTCACGGCCAGTGCTTTAAAAAGGAACTGGAAATTATTATAACTATTACGTGTGTGGCTCTAAAGATTTTTTAAAACATCATAAATGTTACAAAAGCACTTAGATATTCTCATAACTTCCAAATGCTGCATGTTCCTGGTTTATTTAAGAAGGAATTTTCTATCGTAAAGGGTGTCAAAACCAGGAATACACTAATGGAAAAATACTTTTGAAAATCTAAATAAGTGATCAAATCTCCTAGGTTAATTTTTTCAGACATACCTGCGTTACACAGACACAGTGATACAAAGCAGGATATGTGGGCTTAGATATGTTATTAATTACATCGTATCCCCCACGTCAACGTATTTAAAAACTGCAAAGAACTTCAGAGATCATTTGTGATAGAGCTGAGACCAGAATCCAAGGCACCAATTCTCAGTTCACTGCATATCCCACTCTATGCACAGCTGCTCCAAGGGATCACAGGGCAGGGTTCATGGAGCCCTATTAAGGCCCCATACCCTATATGGGCATACACTCAGAGCCATTTTGACAACTCTGCCTGTGACCCTTAGAAGCCACCTTATCCAAAACTAGCCATAGTCACTTTCTGATTTCCAACTGTACTTGGAACACCATCATACCTCCCAACATGTGGCCACATTCTTCTTGGCCTTGTTGCCTGGTTGTTAGCCAATGCCCCCCTCAACCCTGTGAATCACGGCCTCTCCTGCACTGATGTTCAGACAACAGGTATCTTTTCTCCTGCTTTGCATCACAGGTATTCTGAAGAGACACCCCTGTAGTCTTAATTCATGGAAAACAATCATTTTACTGTACAAAATTCAAAACCCTAGGGAGGCAGTTTAGTAATTTAGCATTTTTGTTTCATGTGAAAATATTATTTCTAGTTTATAATGGGAAGTTCAAAAACATTGTTTCTTATCATTAAAAGCTTTCAGCAGTGTGTAATCTGGGCTCTTTATGGGTAAGTTTCCTATAAAATGCCCTGAGGAACAGCATACCAGTCTTTTACAAAGAGATACCTTCAGTATCTTCTGTTGCTTAAGGAAAAAGTCTTTAATTTAGAGCTGAATTAGTCATACAGATAAACACTTTAAAGTCCTTGAAATCTGCAGTTAGTTTTAACAAGCTTTTAAGATAAATTAGGAGTGTGTTGTATCTGTTGTGTTGTGATGACTGTGAATTAGAAGAAGAAGAGAACACACAGCCTCATCCATTCAAGAACTTTTTTTAACTTTGGCATCATACTCTGTGCTAGACTGTTTATGGAAGTTGGATAATATATGGAAATTGCTCTTAGGGATCTTCCAATTAAGTTAGGGCCCTATAGTGAGTGGAATATGTCCCCCTTCCCCCAAATTCATGTCCACCCAGTATCTCAAAATGTGACCTTACTTGAAATAGTGTCTTTGCAGATACAATTAAGATGTAAGTTAAGATGAGGTCATATTGGATTAGGGTGGACCCTGAATTCAATCATTTGTGTTCTCATAAGAAGAGAAGAGGACACACAGACATAGATACACAAAGATATATGGGTGAGAAGGCCATGTGAAGGGAGAAGGCAGAGATTGGAGTGATGCATCTACAAATCAAGGAATGCCAAGATTGCTGACAACAACCAGAAGCTAGAAGCCCCCACTCTGGATCCTGTAAGCGATCATGGCCTTGCCAACACCTTACCTTAGGACTTCTGTCCTCCCGAACTGTGAGGAAATAAATTTCTGTTGTTTTAAGCCACCTAGTTTATGGTAATTTGTTACAATGACCGTAGGTAACTAATGTATGCCCCATCTTCAAAACAGTCTGACTTCATTGGTCTGGGGTGGACTTGGGTGTCAGTATTTTTATAAAAGCTCCCAGGTGATTCTTTATTTGGAAACTATCACTGTAGTTTGATACATTTCGAAGTTTCCAGGGTAGTAGCAGCAACTGGAAACTTAATAGAGATGAAAATTCTCAGGCTCCAGACAGCCCTACTGAATCAGACATTCTGGGGGCGGGGCCCAGCAATTTGTAGTTTATCAAACTGTCCAAGTGACTGTGATGCCAGTATTTGTGAACTCTGGTTGAAAAGGGAGGCTTCATATGAAGCAAAGGAAGGTAATCAACAAACAGGAATGGAGAAAAGCAATAGGCAGGGACATTATTTTATAAAGTAAGGGAAGAGTGTTTATATGTCATGGGTGGTGCTAAGAGAATGCACCTGAGAACCTCAATGCCAGGCATCGCCTAGAGGCAAAGGTGTGTCTCAACAAGCATCTTCTAAGTTCAGTTTTTGAAGACAAACCTTTCAAATCTAGGGACTTTCTTTATAATGTTATTACTATTACGGATTAGGATATATGGCCACCCAGACTCTACATTAAATTTTTTTCTGGACCAAAAATGCCACAACAGGAAACCCCAGCCTCCATCACCAACAATGATCAACAATTAGAGAGCTACCCACAAACAAAAACAGTTGTGGGAGAGCTCAGGTAATTGCTTCAGAAACTTCAGCAAAGACACAAATATATAGACAGATATCCGGTGCTCATGTGTTGGAAGATTTAATATTGTTAAAATGTCCATACTTCCCAAAGCTATCTACAAATTTAATGTAATTTCTATCAAAATTCCGATGAAAGTTGTTCACAGAAATAGAAGAAAACATTCCTAAAATTCATGTGGAACCTCAGAAGACCCCCAAATAGCCAAAGCAATCTTGAGAAAGAAGAAAGCTGGAGGTATCATTCTTCCTGATTTCAACCTATATTACAAAGCTAAAGCAATCAAAACAGTATGATACTAGCATTAAAACAAACACACGGACTAATGGAACAAAATCAAGAGCCCAGAAGTAAACTTACATATATATGGTCAACTAATATTTGACAATAGAGTCAAGAATACTCAATCAAGGACAGCCACTTCAGTAAATAGTATTAGAAAACTGGATACTCACATGCAAAATAATGTGATTGGACCCCTATCTTACACCATTTACAAAGATTAACTCAAACTGGATTATGGATTTAAGCACATACCTGAAACTGTAAAATTCCTGGAAGAAAACATAGGAGAAAATTTCCTTGACATCAGTCTTGGCAATGATTTTTTGGATACGACACAAAATGCATAAGCAACACAAGCAAAAAAGTCAGCAAATGGACTACATCAAATTAAAAGCTTTTGTACAGTGAAAGAAACAAGCAACAAAAGTAAAAATCAACCTATAAAATGGGGGGAAATATTTGCAAAGATATATTTGATAAGGGGTTAATATCCAGGATACATAAGGAACTTATACCACTCAATAGCAAAAATAAACAATCTGGTTAAGAAATGGCATGGGGCGCCTGGGTGGCGCAGTCGGTTAAGCGTCCGACTTCAGCCAGGTCACGATCTCGCGGTCCGTGAGTTCGAGCCCCGCGTCAGGCTCTGGGCTGAAGGCTCAGAGCCTGGAGCCTGTTTCCGATTCTGTGTCTCCCTCTCTCTCTCTGCCCCTCCCCCATTCATGCTCTGTCTCTCTCTCTGTCCCAAAAATAAATAAAAAACGTTGAAAAAAAAAATTAAAAAAAAAAAAAAAGAAATGGCAGAGAACTTGAATAAACATTTTTCCAGAGAAGACATACAAATAGCTAACAGGTACATGAAAAGGTGGTCAACATCACTAATCAAAAGGAAAATGGAAGTCAAGTTTCCTTTAAAAATTAAAAATAGAACTACCATATGATCCAGCAATCCTACTTCTCAGTACGTATCTGAAGGAGGTGAAATCACTCTCCCAAAGGGATATTTGCACTCCCATATTCACTGCAGCATAATTCACAATAGCCGAGATATGGAAACAACCTACATGTCCATCAGTGGCTGAATGGATAAAGAAAATGTGGTGTATATACACAATGTAATATTATTCAGGCATGAGAAAGAAGGAAATCTTGCCATTGGTGACAACATGGGTGGAACTTGAGGGCATTTTGCTAAGTGAGGTAAGTCACATGAAGAAAGATAAATACTTTAAAATCTCACTTCCGTATGGAATCTAAAAACCTCAAACTCATAGAAACAGACAGCGCATTGGTGGTTGCCAAGGGCTGGGGGGGTGGGGGAAATGAGGATATGTTGGTCAACTTTCAGTTATAAGATGAATAAATTCAAGGGATCTAACATACACATGGTAACTATAGTTAACAATACTGTATTGTATACTTGAGAGTTGCTATGGGAGTAGAATTATAGTATTCTAACAACAACAAAATGATAATTAAGTGAGGGGAGGGATGTGTTAACAAACCTTATTGTGGTTAAACATTTCACAATATATAGGTATATCAAATCATCATTTTACACCTTAAACTTATTCAAGATTATATGTCAATTATATCTCATTAAAGCTAGAAAAGACAAAAAAAATGCATCTGTACCCACATACCCGGAGGTAAAGGACAAAAGCAATCTGAGCACTTGAACACTGGCTTTCTTTGCCACTTCTGTCACCCACAGCCCAAGGAACAGACAGGCCAATACATCTCACTTGGGCACAGAATTCCACTCTTCACAATCAAGCTGTGCAAGGATAAAGTAAACCACTAAGGTGGGGATAGCTGGAAAACATGTACCTAGGTGAAAAGCTTTGGAAAATCCACTTGGCCAGCATTTGGTAGAAGAAAAAAATGTCATCTATTTTGGGGGGAGGGGGCGGGTTTCAAGATGAATAGTTTAAGAATCCAGTTTAAATATTTAAAAAAAAATTTTTTTAACGTTTTATTTATTTTTGAGACAGAGACAGAGCATGTACGGGGGAGGGGCAGAGAGAGAGGGAGACACAGAATCGGAAGCAGGCTCCAGGCTCTGAGCCATCAGCCCAGAGCCCGACGCGGGGCTCGAACTCACGGACCATGAGATCGTGACCTGAGCTGAAGTCGGCTGCTTAACCAACTGAGCCACCCAGGCGCCCCCAGTTTAAATATTTTTATTTGTTTGCTTGATTTTCATGCTTTCGGCCTCAAGCAGAAAGCTTTCCCTGGCAACACTGACAAGATTCCTTCTCAAGTTGCTTTCATTGTATCCACATATTCAGCCTAACTTTTCTTATGTCTTTATGGCCGGGCAATATGCTTGCAGCTTAAGTTATTGTTTCTACAAGCACCAAGGTAAAAAATACTAATTTTTTTATTGGTCTTTCTCTCACTTGATCTACAACAGGGGTTAACTTCTCCTTAGCCCTAACCCACACTGGCAAAACTATTCAGTAGGCAAAGTTTGTCTATGAGGTCATGATCCTTCTCCTTTTGGGGCACTCATCCCAAGTAACCCATACCGTCAAGAAGACTCATGATTGCTCAGGGTACCCCATCTAATACGGGTGGTCCCCATCTATCTGCCATGCCTCAAAGTGCATCAGTCCTGTGGATGAAGACCCTGCTTTCCTTTAATTAACAATAGTGATGATGGGTTAGTGGTTGTTATTTGTTAATTGCTGAGGTTACTCTTACTAGAGAAAAGTAGTATTTTAACCAAAATGAAGTGCAGGTATCTTGTTACCAACAGAAATGTTAATAATCAGAACTTCCAGCTTTTGGAGTAATGCGTATGCAGTCATAGCCTAAAGCCCTGAGAGTTGCCCAAACAGTGGTGCATTGCTCACTGACACCAAAATCATCTCATGTGAGTATCTAAAAATGCAGATTCTCGTGTTCTACCCCAGACCTCCAGAATCAGAGTCTCTGGTTGGGAACTCAGGATCTGGATTTCAACAATCTTCCTATATCATTGCTGGTACATTGGAGAATGAGAATCTCTGGCATCATAGGAAGAACTCTGGATTCAGAGTCAGCAGGCCTGAATTTTAATCTCTTGTTCAACAAGTACCATGTGGTTCTGAGCAGTCTGTGTCACTCATTTTGTGACTTAGTTCCCTACTATCAAATGCAGACGATAATACCTGCCTTGCCCACCTTATAAGGAAGTCATGAAGCTCAAATAAGTTAAAGCCCCAAAACTGCTGTATAGACTGCAGGGCTGGGAGTAGGGGGGAGGAGAGTGAGACATTTATCCCAGGACACAAAATTTAAGGAGGCACACAGAAAAATTCTGTAATCAAGATAAATATTTTAATGCAAAATTGTTAAAAATAAGAATTACTGCACCAAATCCATGATGAACAAAATGTGAACATTGTCAAAAAGACAGGATCAGTGGGCGCCTGGGTGGCTCAGTCGGTTGAGCGGCCAACTTCGGCTCAGGTCATGATCTCACGGTTTGTGAGTTCGAGTCCCGCGTCGGGCTCTGTGCTGGCAGCTCAGAGCCTGGAGCCTGTTTCGGATTCTGTGTCTCCCTCTCTCTGACCCTCCCCCATTCATGCTCTCTCTCTGTCTCAAAAATAAATAAACGTTAAAAAAAATTAAAAAAAAAAAAAAGACAGGATCAGTGTGTCTGAATTTTTCTTTGGCTTCAAGCTCTAATATGCAATAGCAATGACATCCTTGATGAGCCGATCTTTATTTAAAATGTTGATGTTTTGGGGTGCCTGGGTGGCTCAGTCGGTTGAGCGTCTGACTTGGGCTCAGGTCATGATCTGTCAGTTGAAGAGTTCGAGCCCCGCGTCAGGCTCAGAGCCTGGCTGGAGCCTGCCTCGGATTCTGTCTCCCTTTCTCTCCACCCCTCCCCCGCTCGTGCTCTGTCTCTCTCTGTCTCAAAAATAAATAAACATTAAAATGTTGATGTTTTGTTCATTGTGGGGACTTTTCGTATTAATTTTGATTTTTAAAAGATACTCCATCAACATATTATTTTCTTGATTACTCAATTAAATTTTGTGCCTGAGGCAAGCACCTCACGGACCTCACTGGTCTCACCCTAGTCTAGGCCCTAGAAGCCAGAATGGGTTGTGCATTTGCAGGTTATTTTTATCCGACTCCCAGTCTTCCAGCTCCAAGTTTCTCCCAAACAGTCGCATGCACGTGTTAACAGATCATCCTGGCATCTTGGCTGAATTCTGACTGAATGGTGGGAACAGGGTCCCAAGAGCAGAGGACAGTGCTCTCAGTTCTTTTCAGGAGGGCTTCCTTCCCAGCGGCACTGGAGAACTCTTTGTTGGGATGTTTGATGTGTGAACCAGTCTAAGTCGAGTAACTAGAAAATCTGCCCTTGTTTTGGAGGAATTCTTCCAGCAGTTACACACCCATACCAAGGAAGTTTAGATTTGCAAGTTCTCTCACCCATAGCTTTCTACTTCAGAGGCTGTTGTTATGGATCAAGGGCTGGCTTCCATCCCCTTGAACTGGAGGCAAAAATAAGTGATACCTGGCCTGGATAGCTGGTGACCAGGGATTGGAAAGATAAATAAGGAGCCTGAAGATGAGGGAGTGGTGTCTGATCTACTGAGCAGAAAGCAGCCCCCTGCTCTTCATGCTGCTGCTGGTCTCCCACCCCCATCACTCAATTGTAGCAGCTTAAAATCTGGTGACAGGACAGAGGTCAAGGTGGAAGTCTCCAAGGTGGGTGTCTCCTCCTATCAGCCTAAGAGGTCAGGGATAATGTCTTTAACTTCTTTCACAGGACCCTGATATTCATGCAGTGTCTGTGATATAGGGATGAAAAGGGAGGGCAGTGATAATATAAAAAGGGAAAAGGCCCAGCATGAGAAACCCAGCTGGGCAAGCCCCCAGGACTCTGGGACCGTAAGAGTAAGCATTAGGCCTCTGCAAAGCAGCAGATATACTTGGAGATGCTTAACTCCACAGCCACAGTTGAGTGAATGTGGTTCTGAGAACAAGAGGATGACAGCCCCCAAAAGGCAAAGAAAGTAAAAAAACAAAAACAAAAACAATTAACTCTTCAAGTCCTTGGCGCTAGACTCTGAAACTAGAGACAAATAGTGTTACATTCTCAATTGTGTGACCTTTCCATCTGATATTTTCCTTTCTTGCTGCCCTGGTCCCCATGTAGTGATTTGTTTAGGGTAAAATGTTATGCATATCTGAAAAACTTCAGTGGGTGCGGTAGGCCAGATAATGCCCCATGAAAATATTCAAGTCCTAATCCCCAGAAACTGTAACTATGTTACCTTACATGGTAAAAGGGATTTTGCAGACGTGATTAAGTTAAGGATAAGGAGATGAGTAAATCATCTTTAGTTTCTTGGTTAGCCACTTCTGTTTTCCCTTTGCTTTGCTTTTCCTTTTTGCTTGCACTTTTTTGTCTGAAGATTTATCCTTTCCAGCTGCATTTTTTTTTTTTTTTTTTTTACTATGTTGCCACTTTTGCAGAAGCAAGTTTAGCTGACAACTTTGCTGATCTCCTCTTGGGCCTCTCCGTCACCACCTGCTCGGTGGGGCTGACCTTCCTCTTTGGCATCTTGGCAGCAGGTAGTACACAGGCTGGGTGCCTGTAGGCTGCAGCACAGGGCAGCCTTTGCAAAGCTGGACTGCGTGGCTCTGCCACCCCTGTCACCACCAGCCAGGTCTTTATAAGAGGGCGGCAGGAGAATCTGAGTGAGTGGGAGGAGATGTGAAGACAGAAGCAAGAGGCTGGACTGATGCACTGGAAGGGACCTCTAAAAGCTGAAAAAGTCAAGGAAATGACTTCTCCCCTGAAGCCTTGCGGAGGAGTGCAGCCCTGCTCACACCTTTATTTTAAGTTCTGATGTCCAGAACCATTAAGACAATATATCTGCATTGCATGAAGCCACTAGTTTGTGGTAATTTGTTACAATAGCAATTGAAAACTAATACAGTGGGTAATTGGTTAACACTAGTCATTCTGATTTTTTTTTAATTGTACCTAGATTTAAGCAAGCAATGATTTTTGCCTTGGGAATAATTTGGTAATATAGGCTCAATACTGGCAGAATATTTATTTTCCTTTGTACCTGGAGGACCTCAAAGTTTGTAGGGGCTGAACATGGCATAGCGCTCAAGCCTAACACTTCGGCAGAACACAGGATGATGCTATATGCAGTTAGGCACCTAATGCATGCTTTTTGTCAGTCATAATAAAAATAACAACTGATTACGGCTCAACTGATCTTTGCCAAAGGAGCAAAAGCAATACAATGGAGCAAAGATAGTCTTTCCAACAAATGGTGCTAGAACAATTGACATCCACATGCAAGAAAATGAATCTAGACAAAGACCTTACACTCTTCACAAAAACTAATTCAAATTGTATCACAGGCCTAAATGTAAAACACAAAACTATAAAATTCCTAAAAGATACTATAGGAGAAAACCTAGATGACCTAGAGTTTGATGATGACTTTTTAGATCTACTACCAAAGATAAAATCCACAAAAGAAAGAATTGATATGGTAGACTTCATTAAAATTAAAAACTTCTGCTCTGAGAGTGACAACTTCAAGAGAATGAGTAGATTAGCCACAGATTGGGAGAAAATATTTGCAGAAGACATAGTTGATAAAGAACTGTTATCCAAAATATACAAAGAACTCTTAAATGTCAACAATAAGAGAACAAACAACCCAATTAAGAAAATGGGCCAGAGATGATAACAAATACCTTAAGAAAATCGATAAACAGATGACAAATAAGCATATGAAAAGATACTCAATATCATATGTCATCAGTGAAATGCAAATTAAAACAACAATGATTAGGAGCACCTGGGTGGCTCAGTTGGTTGAATGTCCGACTTTGGCTTAGGTCCTGATCTTGTGGTTCACGAGTTCAAACCCCACATCAGGCTCTGTGCTGACAGCTCAGAGCCTGGAGCCTGCTTCGGATTGTGTCTACTCTCTCTCTGTCCCTCCCCTGCCCGCACTCTCTCTCTCTTTCTCTCAAAAATAAATAAACATTAAAAAAATTGAAATGACGAGATACCACGACACACCTATTGGAATGGCCAAAATCCAAAACACGGACAACAACTAAATGCTGAAGAGGATGTGCAGCAACACTCATTCACTGCTGGAAGGAATGCAAAATGGGCCAGCCACTTTGGAAGATAGACTGGCGGCTTCTTACAAAACTAAACTTACTCTTACCATATGATCCAGCAATTGTGCTCCTTAGTACTTAGCCAAAGAAGTCGAAAACTTGTCTACACAAACACCTGCATAAGGATGTCTATAGCAGTTTTATTCCAGTTTCCAAAACTTAGAAACAACCAAAATGTCCTTCAGTAAATGAAAAAAGGTGATACATAAATTTAAAAAGGTGATGCATTCAGACAAGGGATAATTATTCAAATAGTACTAAAATGAAATGAAATACCACGCCATGGAAAGACATGAAGGAAACTTAAATGCATATTATTAAGTGAAAGAAGCCAATCTGAAAAGGCCACATACTGTAGGATTCCAACTACATGACATTCTGGAAAAGACCAAAATGTGGGGACAGTAAAACGTTCAACGCTTGCCAGAGGCGGGCACTTAAGGAAGATAAATAGGTGGAGAACAGAATTTTTAGGGCAGTGAAACTATGGACTTGGGGTAATTATAATATGTCAGTGTAGATTCATCAGTTGTAACAAATGTATCACTCTGATGAGGGTTGTTATTAATGGGAGAGGTTGTTCATGTCAGGGAGCAGGTGTCACATAGAAAATCTCTCTACCCTCTGCTCAATTTTGCTGTGAACATAAAACTGCTCTAAAAATATAAAGTCTTTATTTGAAAAATTGGGGAGTAAATAGGATTGTCCTTATATGGTTATTGATCAAAGAAAAATAATGAATATTCAAATATCAAATTCAAATGAAGCTTCAAATTCACATTTCAATGTCAGTTTTCAAATAAAATAACAAGTATGAAGTCATGACATCCTTGGTAAATTTTAGCTCCTCAAACTAGCACAAGGGAAAGAAACGAAGCCATGACATCTTCCTAAGCTGTTTCTAGGACTGTATTATCTCTAAACTGTTTAAAATGTTTATTTATTTAATTTATTTTTTTAATGTTTATTTATTTTTGAGAGAGAGAGAGAGAGAGACGGAATATGAGTGGTGAAGGGACAGAGAGAGAGGGAGACACAGAATCCCAAGCAGGGTCCAGGCTCTGAGCTGTCAGCACAGAGCCCGGCACCAGGCTGGAACTCACGAACTGTGAGATATGACCAGAGCCGAAGTCGGACACTTAACCACCTGAGCCACCCAGGCACCCCATGTGTTATCCCTAAAAGGTCCAACTTACCCTTGTAAGTTTCTGCTAAAGATTAATAGCTCATCTGGAAAACAGACTAGTCCGTTCTCTCCTTCTATTAATTCTTCTTGCTTAGCATTTGTCCTCCAGTCATCTCTTTGCTTAGAACAAAGCCAGGTAGCTTGTGTGTAAGCTATCCATCATCAGGACAGAACCTGTTTCATAATTCTTAAGTGCCCTCTGCTGTGTCTAACACTGTGCTTTGAATTTTATTTCTGGGTTTTTATTTATTTAATTGCTTTGACTGGTGTCTTAAGTTTAATTTCTGCACTGTACTCACCAAAATGAAAAAGAGATCATTCCACCAACTCTGAGGGTGTGAAATTCCACCTTGGGGGCAAGTGCTTATAGTATTTAAAGAATGCAGAAGCTACACTGGTAACTTCTCATATGTGAAAACAAAGTATAGGAAATAACTGGAAAGAAATGTTACAAAATGTTAGCAGTAGCTTCTCCTGGAGAGTCTGATTATAGCTGATATATATAGAACCTCCCTCAGACCTAACTAAGCAAGAGGTATTTTAGAGTGGTCTGCATATCACAATCACACACAAGTAAATTTATTAAAAATACATGGGTGCCCCTATCACTAAGGATCTGTTGCTCAAGCTGGCACAGCACAGCCCATAACTCTTAACATCCACCTTCATGGCCCCACTGTTCAGGCCCCAGGGAAATGCATTTTCACATCTCTCACCCTGTATCACTGAAAGAAAAGGTGGCGGGGATTGAAAGCTATGAAGGATCATGGGTTATGATGCTGACATTGCTTTGGAATGCTTGGGGGATGTGAGAGGAAAAGAGCTGGGTTACAAGGAAAGTCAAGCTTGTGAATTACTCCTCTAAGGTAACAAAGTATTATTTCTCATAATGCCAAGAATTCTTCTGACTTCTCTTGTTTTAATTTCTGGTTCCCATGGTATTCAATTAGCACAATATTTCACAAAAGCTGTAAATGGTGGCTTAAGAACATTTTGCAATTTTAACATTTGATATTACTCTTAAATTTGCCTTCATGTATCATGCATGTGTCATGGTACCAATGCTCTATATTGGCAACTAGATGGACAATAGAATGTTCAAAATGTGAATAGTTTTATTGTTATAAAAATAATAAGATTGAATTTAAATGTTAATATAATCAATACAATTTTGTCATCTATTAATTATAATTTGTATTTTACCTTTTAAAGTTAGTAGACAATTTTGAATATTTTAAAAGAAAAATTTTTAGAAACATATAAAATAAATTTTAAATTTATTTTTTTTATTTATTTTTTTAATTTTTTTTTTAACGTTTATTTTTGAGACAGAGAGAGACAGAGCATGAATGGGGGAGGGTCAGAGAGACGGAGACACAGAATCCGAAACAGGCCCCAGGCTCCGAGCTGTCAGCACAGAGCCCAGTGCGGGGCTCGAACTCACGGACCGCGAGATCGTGACCTGAGCCAAAGTCGGCTGCTCAACCGACTGAGCCACCCAGGCGCCCCAATAAATTTTAAATTTAATTTATATGTTCTCATAAATATGTTCAATTGTGTATACTTTGAATACAATTATAATATTTGAAACACTTTAGACCAGCACCATGAGTTGAAAACTCATGGTATCTATCTTGAATATAACAACAAAATCAATGATTTTGCTGAAATAAAAGCAAAAAAATTAATTTTATGGAACAAATACATAATCTAGAAATTATATTAATCTTTATCACTCCTTCAACTATCACCAACCTAGTGACAGATGAGTTGGATATGTACAATAATAATTAAATTTAATAGATTGATATTTTGCCAGACCTCACATACATTAAAACCATAGATTTATTTATACATATGCTTTGGTTTTTATCATTGTGAAAGTATATTTGTCAAGATAGGAGGATATAATACGTTTTCTTTACCAGTTTGTATGAAATCCCATCCAAGGCGTCAAAAAAAATCCCTTTGGGTCTATGACTGAGGGAGTGTCCATTCAGTCTCCCATGCCATACAAGATATAGATTAAAGCCATGATGGATTGTCCTCAAATGGGAATATCCCTGGCCTGTGGCAGAACAGGAAGAAGGTGGTCTGGAGTAAGTGACCGATTCACCCTGAAACAGTGGTTTCACCAACACAGAGACTTCCCAGCAGCTCCAGACCAGGATTATAAAATGTGTTAGGAGCCAGATCCACTGGGAGAGGGCCACTTATTTCCCCAGACTGACATGATAAGAATGATTCACAGAAAGATAAAAACCTGGGGGAAATTGATCCCCACAAATAATGTGCCTTGTGGTGAGCTTCCTTCAGTTGTTTCTTTCGCCCCAACACTCTGATATGTTTAAGATAAAAAGTGCTTGAACTTGACAGACAGCTAAGAGAGTACCGATTGTCTCAAGAGCAGAGATTCTTTGGAAATGATAAGGTGCAAACACTGTCAAATGGCTCCCTTTGCATTGCCCTGCAATCTCCAGCCATAAAGGCTGCCGGGACCAGCGGGGGCAAAGCTCTCAGCCATCCCCCAAACACCAGGCTCCAGCTGTCTGAGGGCTCCCTGGACTACATAATGACAGAGGCCTACTAAACAGCCTGGCCCTGGGATGTGTTTGTTGGGGGAATACTGGTCCCGGTAGACAGAGGGAGAAGTGACCCTTAGAGGATGCTGTGTGGTCCTGGTGGGGAAGGCTAGTAAGCAAGGTAGCCCCAAGATGAAGCCAGCTGGGAGCCTCCTGCTCTTCACCTCTCCTTTCTTGTTTAGCTGGGAAGCAGGTTCACTGCTGAAGCCAGGTCTGGACCCATGGATCTGTGTCTTCTGGGACCAAGCTGCCGGAAAATATGTCCCTTGAGAGAAATGATAGATTTTCGGCACTCCTCAGGATTCCAGATTGTATGTAAGGTGTCAGTACAACCTGAGGGGATTCTTGTCTCATGAGCCCAGACAGAATTTGGTCTAAGAGGCTAGCATTAAGGAAGAGGACAGGAGTATTGGACTAAGGACTGAATGTTGCTTATCCCTCATAGTGGCTCATACACTTGAGAAAGCCTGCCAGCCTCTACCCTGAAGCACCGTATATGTATCTTCATAAAATATGTGGGTATTGGTACCTTTGTTGTTCAAATTCTTCATCCCTGCACCTATTTAACAAATATTTGTTTAGAGTCAGCTATGTGCCAGAAGATTGAAACACAGTAATGTGAATAAGCACAATATTGTTGAGCCCCTTGGATTTCTTTAGAAATGTCATTCTCAGGGCACCTGGGTGGCTTAGCCGGTTGAGCGTCTGACTTTGACTCAGGTCATGATTTCACGGTTCATGAGTTCAACCCCCGCATTGGGCTCTGTGCTGACAGCTCAGAGCCTGAAACCTGCTTCAGATTCTGTGTCTCCCCTCTGCCCCTCCCCGCTGGCGCGCGCGCGCTCTCAAAAATAAGTAAACATTAAAAAAGTTTTTAAAAAGCAGAAGCGCATTTTTATCTAGATGGAGTAGTTAAGGTATAATTTGGTTTGAAGGGGGAGGGAAGGCTTAACCTCTCTATGCCCCAGCTTATCAAATCTATTAATTTAGTATTGTAAATTTTAATATGGAAGTACTGTCAGGATCCTCTAACTTGTGTTACTGTTTTAATCTAATCCTTCTGGAGCAGCGGTCCCCAGCAAAGGAGGACTTCACAAATGAGTGTGTTTGAGCAGTGTTCCCCCAAGGGAGAGAAGGAGACTGTGAGGATAAGGTGTGAGCAAACCCACTTTTGATGATGTATTTTCTTGGGCAGGGTTCACCAAGAAATAAAACCGGTTCTTTGCAAATGTCCTCAGTTTCGATGTTACAAAATGCACTCTACAGTGCAAATTTTCCACCTGAGAGGCTCGGTCTGGCCCTGTGCATCCTTTGCTCACACATTTGCTCTGTGCCTTCTTTCCCTGCGCAGCCCCAATTCTTGTTCTTGACACTCTGTATACACCAAAGGCCAGTAGATTTCCCAGCGGTACTGCTTTCTGATAGTAATGATAGAATAAATAAATAAAAATTTACAGCCAATTTCTACTTTGCTTTTGTGTGCCAAGTACTTTTCTATTTCACTTATCTTCACCATCTATCATTTTCCTGATGAGACACTGCCATAAGGAGACTGGTCCAAGATCACATCGCGAGAACACAGCAGAAAGCAGAGCCAAATCTGTTTGATCCTCAACCTGTGGTCTAGATCAAAACACTGTGTGCCTCTTCTCAGCCCCTCCAACTCCATCGTGTCCCCTTTTTCATTCCTTATATCATTGATCTGTCTCCTATTTGGTTTCTTTAAACCCATTACAGTCTTTTGTCCATTTTCGAAGTGTCTTCAGGGAACCAACCTTGACAGCATTGATTTTTATTTTCTATTTTCTTAATTTCACCCTATATTATTTTTTCCATCTATTTTCTTTTTTATTTTGCTGTACTTTTTAACTTCTCCTATCTGATGATTAGTCCATCCATCTTTAGCTTTTGTCAATACAGCCCTTTAGGGAATACATTTCTCTCTAAGTACAACTTTTCCACAAGGTTTGATATTAGTATTTTAAATGATTCAGTTCTGAGTAGCTTCTAGTTTCCATTATATTAGTTCTCTGATACATATGTTATATGAATTGCTTTTTAACTTACAAGTGTGCATTTTAAGTTGTCTTTCCTATGTCAATTTCTAACCTGATTATACTATGATCAAAGAGTACTAAATGTCCGATACTAGTCCTTCCTATTCCCGCTCATGGTCACTTTTCAACATTTCCTGTGTGCTTGGAAAGAATGTGTATTTGCCAACTGTGTAGCATGGTGTTCTATATAAATTTATTCTATCAAATGTGTCCATGTGTTGTTCAGTTCTTCTACATTGTGACTTTTTATTTTTTTGTCTGTCAGTTGCTGCAATAGTTGTGTGTATTACATCTCTCACTGTGGTGGTGAATTTAACAATTTCTCCTTTTCATTGCATAAAAAGTTCCTTTCAATGAAATGAGACTATATTTCCAGGTCTAGATATATCTGAAATGGGTACAACCTCCTAGTGAATTGCATCAGTAATCATCACATAACAACTACCTTCAATAATACCTTTTTTAAACACTTAAGGCCTATGATGTCTGATATTAATATTACACTTGTCTTCTCTTAAGCAGTATTTGTCTGGTATATCTCCCTCTATTCTTTAACTTTCAACATTTCTGGTGAAATGTCTCTATGTTATAGGAGTGCTTTTGGGAATGCATTACTGAACTGGGTTTTATTTTTTAATTCAGTATAATAGGAGAGTCTAACCTATTTACACTTATTTTGACTTGTAATGTATTTAGGCCATCTTCTCATTTGTTCCTTCTTATCATATTTTTCTGATGTTGTTTTCTCCTTTTGTATCTGAATTTAAATTTTTTCCATTTAATTTTTTCTATTGGTGTAAAAATTGTACATTTGTTTTATATTATTTTAGAAATTTTACAAATATTAACATGAATAATTTAAGCCAAATGTAGTATCTTTGTTTTTTTCAGAATACAAATCCTAATAACGCTTCCGTTCCTGACTCACACCACCTCACACACAAATGATATGCAGTTGTTATTACCTTATTTCTTTAGCTCTACATGTTAAACATTTATTATCATCTTGTATAGTTGATATTTATTTAGATATGTTGACATGTTTGCATTTTCTTTGCTTAACGTGTCTTCTTTTAGGCTTTCATTTGAGGCAGTCTTCTGCTTATGAATTTTTAGAAGCTATCTTGTATGACCTTTACCTAGAACAGAGAAAAAGTTAAGCAAGTTTACTCACTTTCTTCTTCTAAGGAATGTTTTCTCTATTCTTTACCCAATTTTAAGAGGTCCATGCTTTATACAGTTGGTATCTGATCATACCTTCCACCTTAGGTGTCACTTGCCCCCCATTACAGCCCTTGGAAAACTAAGCTCTAGGCTTCCGGGCAACTACCTACATCCCTCACCTCTCTGGACTTCTATTTCCCTCTAAGAATTTCCTTTATGGTTTGGCCAGTTTAGCTATGCATTTAAAATTATTTTCTTTTTAATAATGGCCACCAGAAATAGGTAACAATCAAGTTACAGATGGAGAAATTACAATGCAAAAAGAGATCCAACTTGATTTAGGATCACACAGCATACCTTTGTCATGGATCTTGCAATTTACTTATGTTGTACCAATCTTGATGCATTCCAGAGTCATCTCGACAATACCTATGAAATGTGAGACCATTTGATGTTGGTAGGTACTTTTCCTGCAGAAGTTGTATCGCCTACTACAAATCAATTACTTAGGATGAAATGGTGTGTGTGTGTGTGTGTGTGTGTGTGTGTGTGTGAGAGAGAGAGAGAGAGAGAGAGACAGAGACAGAGACAGAGACAGAGAGAAAGTGTGCATTATCCTAGAGATCTTTTTCTTAGCATTTAGTTTACTGACTAGTGTTTGACAGAACAGGAAGCATAATTTTCAATCTGCAAATAAAACTTTCGTTCAGCAGACATTTTGCAAGCACTCAGGTTACAAAAATGGCTAAAACATTATTTCCCTTGGAAAATGCTGTGTACTGAAAGAGAACACATTAACAATTATATTGCAATGTGATTAGAGCTATAATATTAAAATATATTAAGTACTGTGAGAATAAAGTGGACAAGGAGTTATAATGGGGTGAGAAGGGAACACAGAAATCTTCACGGAGTCCTGAAGGCCACATGGGTCCAAATGGGGATGGGGAGGGAAATCAGGGCAGAAGGCATGGAAAACACATCTTATTCTTGAAATGCAAATAGTTCTACATGGCTTAGGTAGAAAGTAAAATGGAGGGCATTCAGGTTAAGAGTAGTTCTTGTGGAAAGCAGTACAGACAGAAAAACCTAAGTTTTGGTTAGGAGATGGTAAGAAAACTCAGTTCATCTAGAGAAGATAGTTTGGGGAGAAATGTAGAGTTAAAAAGATGTTAGAAAGATAGAAGATACCATATTGCACATGATTATTGACAAAGAATAAAGATGCAAAATCTCCTGTGTCACAGATTTACTATTTAGACTAATGCTTCCAAATGTTAATGTGCATACAAATTTGCCTTGGGTCTTATTAAAATGCAGATTCTGATTCAGTAGGTCTGAGTAGGGCCTGAGACCCTACGTGTCTAACAAGCTCTCAAGTGATGCTGAGGCTGCTAATCCATAGACCCCACTTTGAATAGCAAGTATTAGAATATACCATGGTTTGGCCCGAGTCACTTATATAATTTTAAAGGTAGGTTCTAGTGCTATCCGTCCAAACTCATGGCATATTACTAATATTTTCTAATAACCTATTTTTTAAAGCTTCATATGAGATGTTCCATATATATTTTATTGCATTTAAACTTCAGAAGTAGAGGAGAAGAAAAATAACTCCTGTATATCTTTCTCTTCTTTCAGGATGCATATGCTTCTGGGATCTCATTTCTTCTTTTACCAAATGCAAAATCTCTTCCAAAAGCATATTTATTAACTTAAGATTTCTCAATTTATGAATACTTTATGTCTATACCAGATAGTCCCTTTAACAGAGAAGTCTTAAAACTAACTAGAAATTGGGGCACTGGCATAGCTCAGTTGGTTCAGAGTCTGAGTCTTGGTATTGGCTCAGGTCATGATCTCACAATTTTGTGAGTTCAAGCCCCATGTTGGGCTCTGTGCTGACAGTGCACAGCCTGCTTGGGATTTTCTGTCCCTCTCTCTCTCTGCCCCTCCCCCCCCTCGCACTGTCTCTGTCTCTCTAACAATGAATAAATAAAGTTAAAAAAAAACTAACTAGAAATTTATTGAAATCTGTAACTAGATCTCAGAGAATTTTATATGTCCCACTGTACCTAGCATAGGATTTTGTACTCAGTGCATGCTCATCTGTCTATTGAATAACCCACATATACCCTAAGTTGTTTCGCAAGAATTTCATGACTACATGGAAATAGATTGTACACATGATCTTTTTGCCTCACATTCATGTAAATTTTGCATTTCAAAATACTGGGCTTCCTTCACTTCCAATGTGAGTTTTGCACACAGTCTATAAATCTTGCTGTTAAGACATTTTCCTTCATTATCCTAAATTTGTCTTAATTTCAATCCAATTTAAAACTGTTTACTAGAGTTTCCCCCCCCCCCCCTATAATTGAGCACAGTATAGTTGATTTTTTAACTGTAAACATACATCTGTGAATAATTCCTAAATGCCACAGTGTATGGGAGATCCTGCAGCATAATGGAAGTAATTTATTTCCAAATTGCTCCCATTTCTCTTATGACTTGTTTGCAAAGCTTTAATAAAATCAAGTCCAGCAGGTATGACAAGAGGTTGACCTCGTTTCCTAAGCATTATGCATGCTGCCCACACAAAAGACTCTTAAGGGCCTTACATAGCCCATAAATTCATACATCCCAAAGTTTGTGTCCTGAGTTAGTGATCACAGCCAAGGGTAGTGGCAGTACAGCATGGCACTTAGAAGCAGGGAATCCAAAATCAGACTTGTGAGGTTCACATGCCATCTCTACCACTCTCCAGTTGTGTGACTTATTTTTTTTTAATTTTTTTATGTTTACTTATTTTTGAGAGAGAGAGAGAGAGAGAGTGAGTGGGGGAGAGGCAGAGAGAGAGGGAGACACAGAATGAGAAGCAGCTCCAGGCTCTGAGCTCTCCGTACAGAGCCCAACACGGGACTGAAACTCATGAACTGTGAGATCATGACCTGAGCTGAAGTCGGATGCTTAACCGACTGAACCACCCAGGCGCCCCTCCAGTGGTGTGTCTTTCAGCAAGTTATTGAACCTTTCTCAGTCTTAGTTACCTCATCTGTCAAGGAGGATAATAACAATATCCACTTCGCAGCATTATTGTGAGGATTAAATGAGTTGGTGCATGTAAAGAATGAGAAATGTCTATTAGTAGCCAACCCCTATAGCAACCAAGTTCCATCCAGGGAGTAGATGGAGTTGCCACACAGACAGTAAAAATCAAACATAAACATCTACCAAATGATTATGCAATCATATCTACATGGTGTGATTATTCTGATTACCTTAGTGGTCTAATGTCATTGACTAGCTGAGTCAAAAAACCCCATTTTTCAGCAAATAACCTTTCAGCAAAGAACCTGTTTAATTCCTAAACAAGCTAACTGTGGTACTCCGTGTCTCAACAGATCTGCATTTTCCATAGACACTTGAGCAATGTGCCAGTTTGATCTGATTCATCAAATTGGTGTTGAGCTTCCACTTTGTGCAAGGCACTAAGTTAAGCTGTGTGGAAGGATAGAGAGATGAATATTGATGCCTATTAAAATGCCTTTCCAGGTGCCAGGCACTGAGCTAGGTGATGAAGATATAAAAGAGAGCAAGGTACCTACAGTTTCTGTCCTTGGGGAGTTTCTAGTTTAGAGGGTGAAAAAAAGAAAATAAAAAATTACAAAGTCTGCATGCTGTACCGGGGAAGACAAAGTGTTATGTGAGAGAAGAGTGAGGTAAGGAGGAGGTCAGGGAGGATGTCCAGATGGAAGTGGCATCTAAGTTGAGAACCAAAGCATGACTAGGAATTGCCCAGGTGAAAAGATAGGGAGCGTACCAGGGAACAGCATAGGCAAAGTCTCAGAAATAAAGAAGGGCCCAGCAGTCTTCACTGGAGAAACTAACAGGAGTTAAGTATCTCTGGAGTGTATAATCCAAGAGTTAGAAGAGAGAGATGCTGGTAGAACCTTGTAAGCCATAGTAAAGAGTTTGGATTTTATGTTAAGGGCAAAGGAAAAATATTAACAGTTTTAAGCAGGGAAACGAGATGTTCAGATAAATAGGCATTTTAGAAAAAGCCCTCTGCGGCGCCTGGGTGGCTCAGTGGGTTGGGCATCCGACTTCAGCTCAGGTCATGATCTCACAGTTCGTGAGTTCGGGCCCCACATCGGGCTCTGTGCTGACAGCTCAGAGCCTGGAGCCTGCTTCAGATTCTGTGTCTCCCTCTCTCTCTGCCCCTCCCCTGTTCACATTTTCTCTCTCTCTCTCTCTTTCTCTTTCAAAAATACATAAACATTAAAAAAAAATGTCTCTGACTGCAGAGTAAGGAATGAATGGACAAGGCTTGAGTCAGGAAAATCAATTAAATTGTTGTGATGATAAAAGCAAGACCTGGTTGTGGCCTAGACTCAGATAGCACTGTGGAAATAGAAAGTAGTGAATGGTTTCAGGCGATATCAAGAGAGAATCAGTAAGAGTTCATGATTGATGAGACGTAATGAGTGGAAGAGAAGAAAGACTCAAAGGCGACTTTGAGATGAGATAGATGGAGGACACACAGTAGAGATCAAAGCTTCCTGTTCCCCACCGTGTGCAGTAGAAGTTAGGACACAATGTGATCACGGACCTGACAGAGATGCAAACATGCAAGAAAAGTGTGAACAAATAATTGTTTAGGGACAAGGGGCTTGGAAACATCTTCAAGGTTAGGAGGCATTGGAATTGGATTACATTTAGCAGGGACTATTAGTCTGGAAAGCTCAGAGATACTTTCATTCTTCAGTGATGTCAGTCCTATAGCTTGGGTCCTTTGCAGTGGCCAGAGGCCTCAGGGCAGGCCAGGCTTTCATGAAAAAGCACTGACAGTCAAAAGTCAGAGGTACCTCGATCTCATCATCAGGACCTGGAATTCCTGCCTGAAAACGTCTGTGGCTCCATGTAGCATTTCTCAAGCTGCAGATATCTGAGGTCATGTCCAGGTCTTTGTCAGCTGCAGAATTGCTGCTCTAAAAGCGTGCTTAGCAAAAGCCTTTCCAAAGTTGTCGGAAACAAATCACTCTCCCTACCCCCTTAATATTTCTTTTTTTTTTTTTTTTAAGACAAAAGCCAAATTTTGATGTAATTTTCAAAGCTTTGCATACCAGATTCTGTCCTGGTGTGGATGTTAATGTAACATCAGATCTCCAAGAAATAAGCATTGCTCTCAACCTGGAATCTGAACACTCACCCTTTCTGCTTCAGCCCTGCAAACCTGAGCTCTGCAATCAGAACTTTCAGCAGCACTGTGAGGGCTCAGAGAGGAGTTATCCGGCCTTTTAAATTGCTAGCCCAGCACATGTGGGATACATCTTTAACCACAAAATATGTTTTCTTTAAGGCCTTTCCTCAATTGTGAAAACTTAAATTTAATAAGGACTGAGGAAGCCTATAAATCAAACACAATAAAATATTAAATTATGCACCTTACTCCAAGTGGGGTACATATACTTTATCATTGAAAAGTATGGGTCTGGGTATTCTGGAAATTCTGATTTCTTGGGCAGTCTGGGGGTTGGGGAACAAAGCTGCATTAGTTTTCAATTTATAGAACATGATGTTAGTGATTACATTAACTTAATCTAATATTATTTCCCATATTTAAAGACAGAATGAGAACCTTGTGTTTAGATTGTTGTTGGCTTTAAAAACATAAATGCGAATGTACATGTGTGAGTGTGTGTGTATGTGTGTGCATACATAAAGAAATAAGGGCCTGGCTGGCTTTCCATGTAATGGGCTGAGTTATTAGTACAGCTGCACATTCTGTGTCTCAGGGGATTAGAAGTGCAGCCTGAAATCTCATTTAATTACAGAGCATTGACTACCATGGACCTCTTGCATCTGGACCTAGGAATAATAGAGAGAATTTCCTTTGAATGGTTTGTAGTGTTCAGGATAGAAACACATGTAGCTCAATTTCTTACATTTGGTTAGGAACAAAAAGCAAAAGTTCACAGATGGTTAGCTCAGCCTATTAAATAATTTTACTAAAGTTCCTTGACTCTCTTCTTTGGAGGCTTAAAAAAATGCAGTTCTATTCTCTTTTAGGTGTGGAGATAAAAGGACACAAAATTCCTCAGTTGACCTGTAAATGAGTGTAACAATAATACTTATGTAGCAGGTTATCATGGGGACAACACCTTTTCAGGTAATGAAAAGGAAGGACACCGCAAAATATCAAGTGCTATTCAATGTTGGTTAAACACTATTTTACTCGTTCATTCCTTTATGCATTCAGTAAAAATTTTTGAGCACCCACAAGTTACCAAGAACTACTTCAGATGAGGGAAATAGAGTAGTGAATATGAAAGACATGATTTCAGCTCTAAGCAGTTTACATTTTGATGGGGATAACAGATGATAGGATTCTAGAGAGTAATAAATTCTGTGCAAAATATGAAGCAGGATAAAGAGATAATCAGCAGCTGTGGGGTTCCTTTGGGAAAGACCCTTTGTAAAAGTAACATTTGAACTAGAGACTGAGTGAATTAAATGACAAGAAGCCAGCCACTGGCAGAACATTCCAGACATAGAGAAAAACAAACACAACAGCCCGACGCTGGGCCCATTTGAGGACAAGAGAAGACCACAGTGGCCAGACAGTACTAGGCAGGACGGTGGTACAAAGTGAGTCTTGAGGGAAAGTGGCCCAGCAAGTAGGGCCAGCCTTGTAGGCCTTTCTGGAGTTTGGACTTTATCATCAGAGTTTTGGGAAGGTATTGGAGGATTGAAGCAGGTAAGGGACATGTTCTGGATTGCATTTGAAAAAGAAAATCATTCTGGCTACTGTGTGGAAAATGGATGAGAGGTGGGGTGGGGGATGGCCAGAGTTGTAATGGAGACACCAATTAACAGGCTATTTTAAGAGCCAGAGTGAGAAGAATGATGGCTGCATGCTGATGGCTACATGGAGACAGAGGAAAACAGGCATCCCAGTGGGTACATCAAGCAAGAAGCTGCATCTGTGACTGGAGTTCAGGGGACAGATCTTAGAATTGTGAACATGAGGGTCATCAGCAAACCGAAGATTGATAAAGTCTTGGGGACTGATTGTCACATGGAGAGATGATAGAAGGAGGAAAAATGGGCAGCGATGTACTTGGGAATCCCCAAAAATATAGTGGAGGAGGAAAAGCCAGCAAAGGAGTGACCAACAAACAAGGCAGGGAAAAGTGTGTTGTTCTGATAGCCAGAAGAAAGGATTATGAGAAGGAAGTGTGGTCTATGAATCAAGTGCAGTTGAAATGAAGACAAAGATAAGTATTGGAGAAACTCAATGGATGTGATGACCTTGACAAGGGGACTAAAACCTGATTACAGTAAGCTGCAGACTTGAACCTGAGCGATGTGGAGAACAATTTTAGGCCGCCCTTCTGCAAAGTTTTATAGGAAGGATCAAAGAAATGAGACTTGGGTCAAAAAACATTTCCTTTAGTAACTAATACTAGGTACTAGCTACCATTTTTTACCCACTCACTATGTACCAAGCACTATGTGCTTTATTTCACTGACATCTTAATCCTTAAAATTCTGTCAGATAGATTTTATCATTTACTTTTACATGAGTCAACTGAGGCAGAGAGAGAGAACTGGCCCAAGATTTTGCAACTAGTAATAAAAAAAAAAAAAAAGAGCTAACATTGGAACTCAGATCTCTCTTATGTTAAGGCCCCTGGTTTTTCCATGAAACCGTAATGGCTGATGACACATTGGCTAGTGTGTGTCAGTGTGTGTGTGTGTGTGTGTGTGTGTGTGTATGTGTATATGAGTGTGCACGCTCCAAGTGTGGGTGTATTTGGGTATCAGTGGTCACACAGGTCCTGGATTGCAGACAGTATGAATGAAGCAAGCTCAGGGGAACAGGGACCAGCAGCTGTCACTGCTGTTCTCAGGCATTTTTACTCTATTCTTTTTACACCTTCTCTATCTCTTCTTCTTCTTTATTTTCCTTTCTCTTTCTCTGGATTTAGCCTTATAGTTTTTTGATTGTCTGTTTGGTCTTCTTTTCTCCCCTTTCATCTTTCTCTTTGTGTGGGACCAGTCTCCCTGCCTTCGTTTTTTCCAGAGTTACTTCAACAAACAAATCAAAGCACACCTGGTTGAAGGTCCAAACACTCCACCACTACAAGCAAGGAGGAGCTTTGCAGAGGGCTGACCAGTGGGATAGAGCAGCCAAAACGCAACAACAGAGTGCGCTCAACACACTCCAAAAACACTTCCTGAAGCGCCAGGCCCTGTGCCGTGTATGACCCGTTTTTAAAAGAGTAGTACTCACAGGTGCAGGACACATAACAAGCTATTAAAACATGCAAAAGACAGAAACTTACCCAAATTAACAAAACAGAAGAATTCTCCCCAAAAGAAAATTCAGGAAGAAATCACAGTCAGAGAATTGCTCAAAACAGATAGAAACAATATATCTGAATAAGAATTTAGAATAATAGTCCTAAGATAAATAGCTGGGCTTGAAAAAAGCATAGAAGACAGCAGAGAATCTATTGCTGCAGAAACTGCAATGAATCCATGCATACACTCTTACCCATATTCTCCAGCAGAATGTGTACACACCGGAAGCTGAGGATATTGACTCGATATGTTAGCTAATATATTCTTCGTCTGTATGAAACATATCTGAGACCCACTCACACTGGCCAGTGATCTCATGTAACTGGAGCTTCAGAGGTGAGGCAGGCCTCTGGATGATATGAACCGTGGCTCATCAAGGAGCCCTCCTCCTTCCTTCTCTGTGCTCTGCAGCCCTCAGCACTGGCTTCATCTTCATGCACACTGGATACCTTCTGGTGTAAACATGCCATATGTTCCATTGTTTAAATCCAGAACAGATAGGAAAACCTCTTTTCAAGCATAGAGTGTAACTATGGTCTACTTGAGACAACTACGACCATGTTCATCCTTTTATCAGTCATTGGAGAGTTGTAAATCAGTGACTGGCTTAGATGAACCGGAACCTTTCTCTGGAGCTCAGGCTCAAGGATAAACTGTCAAAATCTGGCTCTATTTCGAAGGAATAGGAGATAGATATTGGATACAGAATGCCCAGGGTCTGCCTGTAGCTGCAAACCTGTGTAAGTAATCTGTGAAGGGCCACTTTACATGTGCCCACCCCACAGGATCTTAGGAAGCATAGCAACACAGGCTGGGGAGTTACTAAAAACTTTGCCATATTCCTTTATGATGTTTCTGAAAAAGGAATTCTGCCATATTCCCAAGTTTGTTCTTATTGGCTATTTTCTTCCACTCTAAGATCTGCAAAATTAACTAGATCTACCCTTGTCATTTTGTCCTTTTCTGTCTCTGTGGAACAACTTCCCCTTCCAAAGCTAGTCCTTAAATTTATGCTTTGACCTTCTAACTAATCCACGGCAACCACTCTTACCAGTTACCCACAGCCTCCTTGCTGTGATTCAGTGGATGGGTTCTATCTTTAGCTTATTTGATCTCCATGAACATCTTTGTCCTTCCTGAAATACTTTTTTCCATTGATTTCCCTAACACTACACTCTCCTGGTTTTCCTACTGCATCTCTGTCCTTCCCTCAGAGTACCTTCCTCTACCTACCCAATAAGTGTTCTACTATGAATCTCCATCCTTGGTTATATTTTCACTTTACATAGATCTGCTGAGTAATTCACCCATTCCTGTAATCTCAACCACCATAAATATCAGTGCTCCTAAACCGTTTTGGTTCATGGGCCCCTTTGAGAGTCTTATGAAAATTCTGGACCTTGTCTTTAAGAAAAAATGTGCAGGGACACCTAGGTGGCTCAGTTGGTTGAGCATACAGCTGTTGATTTTGGCTCAGGTCATGATCCCAGGGTTGTGGGACTGGGCTCCACACTCAGGGTAGAGCCTGCTTTAGATTCTCTCTCTAAAAGAAAAAAGAAAAAGAAAAAATATGCATAACCACAATTTTTTCCACACCATTTTAAGAGGTTCATGCTTCAGCCCATCAATGGATTTTTTCAAAAGGTAAATCCTGATCTACACCACCAACAATCCCGAACCTTTGTCTCTATCCATCTCTCTTGGTCAAGACTCATCTTTCAAATTGCCTAGTTGATATCTCTAATTGAATATTCCACCAGCACCACATATTCAACAAGTTTAAGACCTACTATCCTCTTCTTACCCTAAGCCTGACCCTTACAGATTTAATATTTTTATCCTCCAATAAGATTTTATATTTTTCCTTGTTGGGTCTTGTGCAATTCTTGTTAAGTTTACTCACAGATATTCTGGAAGTGCTTATATTCTGGGATGACATATATTTACCACTTCTATTTTTAGGTACTTACTGCTAGCACAAAATAAAAGCTATTTTTGTATATTTATCAAATATTCAGGCACCTTATTAAATTTTGCTAGCCTTTTCATTATAGTCTCTTGGATTTTCTAAATATAAATTCAAAGAATTGGTTAAAAAAACGACTTTAGTTTCCTTTTCTAATGTTTTTGCTGATTATTTAATGTTGTGATCTTACTGAATTTGCTATTCTTGCTACTGAAAGTGTGGAATCAATAGCATGAACATTATCTAGGAGCTTGTGAAACGAGGAAGCATCTTAGCCCCATCTACAGACCTCCTGAGTCAGAAGCTGCATTTTTAAAAGATACCTAGATGACTCATGTACAGTAAAGTTTGAGCAACACTCCTACATAATATTCAAGCATTATTGAATAATAATGATGATAGCAGGTAGCATTATCTAGTTACTAATTTTAATTGAAATAGGCTCTATGTTTCATCATTTTTTTTTTTTTAATATATGAAATTTACTGTCAAATTGGTTTCCATACATATGTTTCATCATTTAAATAATCTTGGTAAATAATTTTTGTAACACAAAAATAAATTCCTTCTCTTGCTATTTTAGAATTTTTTATTTAGAATGACTGCCTAATGTTATCAACTTTTATATAAATGATAATAGCCTTTCTACTTTAATTCTATTAGTTTAATATAATTAATCATATCAACAAATGGTGCAGTTCGTTATACCAACAAAGTAAATGTATCTTTTGACAATTACTTGATCTTATTTCCTAATACTTTAATTTTTCTACATCCGTAAACAATTAGTCTCTAGTTTTCTTTATTGGTTTGAGGTATTAAATTATAGCTGATTTTATAAAATAATTTGGGGTCTATCTTTACCATCTTTGTCAATAGACTGGCACAGTGGTTGACAAACCTAGTTTGCACAATATAATTACCTGGGGAGCTTTAGAGAAATATTAATTTTCAGGCCCTGGCTCCTAGAGATTCTAATTTGAGTAGTCTGGGACTCACCAGAAAACAGTAATTTTTAATTAAATTAAAATAATAATAATAATAACAATAACAATAATAACAGCTCCACAGGTAATTCTAATGAGTTTCTAGGACTGAGGAATACTGGTCTAGAATCCTTTAAATAACTTCAGAAGTTGAAATGCAATTTAACCATTATCTTGTCAATGGACGCTATTTAGTCGCCTTCTCAATTTCTTCTATGGTAATTGTTCCATTAAAGTTTACCATTTCTTTAGGAATGAATTTTAATAAACTATATTTTGCTCTTTATTAGGTTAAGGGCATTTCCTTCTATTCCCATTTTGCTGAGAGTTTTTATTATGAGTGGCTATTCAATTTTGTCAAATGCTTTTTCTGCATCTATTGAGATGACGATGCATTTTTCTCCTTCAGTTTGTTAATATGGTGAATTACATTGATTGATTGTGAAATGTTAAAGCAGCCTCTCATGCCTAAGATAAATCACACTTGATTGTGATATGTTATCCTTTTTATGTATTGCTGGATTCTATTTGTTAATGTTTTGTTGAGGGGGGAAAAGACAGAAGCTCACCTTTACTGGTCATTCCTCACTTTCTTTCCTATAGGTCTGTTATTGTTTACTTCTCAAATTCTTCAGATAGGTGCACTCTATCCAGATTTTGTACTCTATCCAGATATTCAGTTGGAATCACTGGAAGAGATAGGTTGTGGCAGGTTTACTCTGTCTTTACTAGCGCCAGAAGTCTGTCACTCTTTTTGTGTATTTTTTATAAACAGTACCCCAATCTGTTAGTCTGTTTTAAAATGGGAAAATCCAGCCAATTTACTCACATGGCTCATATTCTTGATTTTGTTTCATCTTACTTTGTGTGTGTGTATATATATAGTGTATATAGTGTGTATAGTTTATTTCCAGACTAGACATATTTGTTTGCCTTACATAACCTCTATTCCAGGATCATTGTCTTAGCCTTGCATTATGTGTAATGATTAAGCACTTAGATAGATGGAAAGATACTTTATACTCCTTTGCTTTTCTCTGTGTCCTCTTTCTTCATCTTCCCTTATCTTGAATTCTCTGTTCTGTGATTTTATTTTGGTTATAGTCTCTTCTCAAGTATTTTCCTCAGATTTGATAAAACGATAATATATTCAGTAATTCTTTGTACATTTGCAAACAACTTTTTATATCCCAGTAGTTGAATCTCAGAAACCTAATAAGCAAAAAAAGGCAGACACAAATGCATATATGCTGGATGATTCCATCTGTAGAAGCTTAAGAATAAGCAAAATTGATATATTTGACAATGATTAGAAAAATGGTTACTTTGGAGAGAGGAATGAGAAAGTCTATTGGGGTGCTGGAAATGTCTGTTTCTTGTTTTATGCGGTGGTTACATGTATTTATACATAAGTAAAACTCACCAGGCTGTATGCTTAAGATTTTTGCACTTTACTGTATATGACATATACCTCAATAAAAAAAATAACAGCTTTGAAGGGAATGAAAAACATTAATAAATCAATAACTTAAGTATGAAAGAAAATTGAAAAAGAGAACCAAGAATGCCTTTACTCCATAAAAGGTACCAGAATAAAAACTGTTAAAGGCAATTTCTAGCAAAACTCTCAGAAACAAATATATTTAATGCTATCTAAAATGTTCTGGTTTTTAAATATAGAAAATAAAAAGATTCCCAAATCATTCTGTAACATGAAAAGATGACTTCGTATTTTTCTCCTTAAACTGGCTAGAAGAAAGAAGCATCAAGTACCCATATTCTAAGGAAAGCCACGAACATTGGAGACATCTGGACTTGTTAGGAGTGGCTGAACTAGTCCTCCTAAACCAATCCTATCTCCCCCCATTTAAGAGTGGTAGAACAAGGGAAAAGCTGAAAAGGCAGCAAGGCCTCCTCATTCCTCACCCCCTCCTCATTTTGCCACTCCCCACCGCCCAACCCCAGGACCCTTTGGCTACAGGTTAAGCTTTATCTGGAGGAAAACAGATTCAAACAATTAAGAATGTACATAGTTGACATCTATCCTGTCAAGTTCCTCAAAGATCCATAATACCCAGTCAGAATTTCCATCAAAGCCTGGTCTCCATGTAAATAAGTCAATAATCCATGAAACATGACTTTTTAAAATTTAAATCTATTTAAAAGCTAGAAATCAGTTGGAAAGCATGACACACCAAGTGCATGCTACTCTTTTACAGAAGATAAACATGAATTTTAAGAGAACGATCAGTGAAGACAAAATCTGTTTATGTCAATCCAAGTTCCTCCTATTCTAGAAAAAGCATCTTCTGTAACATGCTTACATTTCTTCACTAAGGGCCCACTTTCATCCTTTCTTTTTGAACTCTGTGCAAATGAAATTTCTGAAGCAATCATTGCATTTGCTGGAGCTGAGGGTCTGTTTGCATTTCCATTCATTTCCTCATTTCTGGGTTCTGCATTCAGGCATAGGGAGAAAAAAAGTTAATAGAGCAGCAGGCCTTGGTCTGAAATCAGCACTGAGAGTATCAGTGCACGTAGAAATAGATCTTTTTGTAAGGTTGAATGGGCTGATAAAATAATAGATTGTCCTGCTGTGTGGAAGCTACAGGGATGCAGCTAATGGGACTCACACAGGTTCCCAGGACCCACCTAATAGTTGCACGGTTGCAGTGAGAATCCGATGAAAAAGCAAGCTCTAAGTAAGGTGCTAGAGTTGAATTAACCCAATATATAAAGTGTCTCTCTCTCTCTCTCTCTCTCTCTCTCTCTGTGTGTGTGTGTGTGTGTGTGTATTGGGAGGCAAAATTAACCATTAACATACACTAGTTTGATATATCCAGCTTCTGTTCCAAGTTCTAGCAATGTTTTAGCAGTCCTTTTGGAAACACGCCCCATGTTTCAACCATATCCTGCTGAAAGAACAGGCTCCCAGGGACATGGGGGTGTATATGCCATTAAAACCCATCAACTGCATTGTTAAATTATACAAATGTCTCCATGCAGTTATCAACAGAAATATAATCTTCTGAACAATATCACACAAATAAAATATTTCAGGAGACACGGCAGAAGTCAAAATGCCCATTTGGAATCCCCAATACTTAGACTGTTCTTGGTGATTTCTAGCTCATTCAGCATCTTAAGAGCCAGAGGGACATATTCTGCAACTAGAAAGGGCAACATATCGGGGCAACTTCATTCTCTCCCCACAAGCTGACCTGTGGCTTTTGGCTCTGTCACTCCTATCTTGACAGACAGAAAGAATGCACAAGGAATGTGTCATTTGGATTTGGGAGGTAAAGGTGGTGGTAAAAAAGAGTTGGTAACCATACAATGAGTACTCATCAGTCAAATTAAGAAGTGTGTGTGGTGGGGTTTGGGGGGAGGCACCTGTTTTAAGAGGAAAGAATAAATAGCTCTAGCTAATAAATGCGTTCTCACAGTAAAGCAAAGTATGCACGTTATTTCCTTTTGTAGGGTTTGTAACCACTTCCTTTAGCTTTGTTCATTTTTACCAAGAATAGAATCTTAAGTTAAATGGAAAGAGCTAAAATGCTGGAATATGGAATCTTGGGATTAATGAACTAGTAAGGGACACTGCCCTTCCAGGGGCCTGGGGAGGCTGTACTGTGTAGCTTTCCCTACACCCCTGAAAGTGCAATTCCTGACCCAACCTTATTTCAAGGTCCTACCAGGATACAGGGCTATGTGCGCTTCTCCAGTCCCTGTATAAAGAATTAGGATATTAGGACATAATGCAACTCCTCAGTGTAACTCCATGTTAGGTCCTGGAAGAGTCAAACATTGAGGTATTGAGGAGGCAACCAGGGACAATCCAGCAGGTCCTAACACATGTCCCTGTGAGCAATGTTGCAATCAGCTCACAAGCCAAAAGAACTTGAGTTTATAGAGAGCTGGGAACAATAGCATAGACTAGGCAGGCTTGGCCTTGCAAAGAATCTGTGAGACACTCTCAACATTACCTTCCTCTGAAAGGCTTGGAGACCTGGGGGACGTTAAGAAGACTAGTAGTCATTCTAGATGCTTGGAACTCGGCCTTTCTCCTACATGCACTTCTTGTCTGGTCGCATCAAAAAAATGTAAGGTTGAGGAATGACCTGAATGTTAGAAGATTTTGCTCCAGATAGGAGCAAACGAGCAGAGCCCAGCATCCACGTAACTGTATGCTCTATCCGCTTCAGTTGCTCCCTGAGGTGTATCTATGTCCTCACCAATGCAGCGTGACCAAACTCAAATTCTGCCATGGGTGCCTCTGAGTGACATGGGTAGTGCTACTTCTTAAAACTGTTTCTGAGCTTATCATGCTACCCACGGTAGGTTTTCAATAAATGCACTGAATGATAATATTCCACCTTGAGTTGTTCCTTACCTATGACTTGTTTCCCCAATAAGATCATAAGCTGGGACAGCATGTTACATTTCATCACGTGCCTCACAGTTCCTCAGCGAGCACCACACGCAAGAGTGCTCTGTAGAAACACTGAATCCTTAATAGTTTTCTGTGCTTACAAATAGATGGACATTTTCTATTTATGCTTATTTCTTCATTTACATTATTCAATGTGTGGCCTTTCAAACTTTCACCAGCAATGACTGCTAGTCTAACACACCAGCCCTAAGTGGATTTAGTCTTCCCAGTTCTCGTAGAGAAATGCAAGAGACAGAACATCTCATCAATTTTATATATTTTGGTAATTCATATCCTTTTACTGAGAATTACAACCAAAAGAAAAAAAAAAAAAAAAACAGAAACATTGTCCGGTAGGTAAATATAAATTTTCTCTCATTCCTTATATTTATCCATTTTCAAGACCACTTTCCATTTATTTAGTTCTTTTTTTCTGAAGTGTTTCTAAGGAAAAATAAAAGCATATTTCCCTTGAGGTATACTGTTTGGAATGAATTATTCAAAGGGCAACCCAGCAATGTGTGGGTTTCCATAGGTAACATGGCCATCCACCACTTTAAGGAAACTCAATATAAATAGATAAAGCAGTTAGCAGGTAATTACATGCATTAAAGAAAGATTTTCCACTTTCCAGAGAATTACTGCAAGCTCCCACGTTGCACTGAACATGAATTTCAACTTTTAAATTCTGATTTGCATAAAACTTTTCATAACAGAGGAGTACCTATCACAAGAATTTCTCCTTTACTAGGATTTGGCTTGGCCCACACAGACTCTTTAAGTGGCAGCAGATATGCATTTCAAAGCTTTTTTGGAAATGCCAATCCTACATTGAAAAACCTGTGTGAGCTGCAATTAGAAAAGCCAGACCTAAGGATGAACATTATCTGCTAATTATAATGAGGAGGAGCCTGAGGGAGAATCTTCTAAGCCCGTGAGATTGCATCTGCATTTGAAAGAGTGATGTCAGACCCCTCTACAGCTGTGACCCTCAGGTCTAAGCCAATCAAAGGCTCAGTGTGCAGCTGGGCTAGGTCATTTGTTCTCCTAGATCTTATCAGACTTGACTCCTCCCGTTAGAACTCCCCTTTCTCACTTTCAGCCTCAATTTTCCTCTATTCACAAATACTCAGAATAGAAAGGAGCTTAAAGGTCTTCTAATCCACTGATTTTCAAACTTTTTTTTTTTTAAATCAAGGAATCCTTTCCTCAAATGAAGGTTCACCCAGAAACCCAAGAGGTGAAACAGAGACACCTGGATGTGCTCTAGTTGATGAGGGGAGCCGGGCCAGCAGCCCACCTGTGGCACTGACCTGCCCCCTCCCAATAAAGACTTCAAGATAGAAATGCCACTCCCTCCACATACAAATGAAGAAACTGGAGGTTGGATTCAGTGTTTCTCAAGAGGGGCATTATTGGCACTCGGGGTCAGAAATAACCTTCCTGTGTAGGATTGATTCTTCATGATAAGTCACTGAGCTTCCCTCGCTACGGGCCTGTAGTGCCCTTCCATACTTGCTTTGACCAAAATCAGCTACTTGCAGTGCCCTTCCATACTTGCTTTGACCAAAATCAGGTCTGGTTCTTCCTGGGCTGAGAATCACATGACCCTGGTATGATTTGCCCATGGTCAGTCAGAGGGCAAGGCCAAGATGAACCCAGCTTTCCTGATTCTCAGCCTGTTGTTTCCTCTCCAGCATGTGGACTTTCCTGCCATCAACAGATTTTCCCTCCTTCACCCCTTTTGAAATTTGCCCTAACAGGCCCCTGTCTACTGAAGTCTGGCTTCTACTGGTCCATGAGGCTGCCTTATTGTACCACTGCCATTGTTGCTCCTAGTGTGGAAGCCAGGCAGGCTCTCCCATCTAGAATAGAGATTAACGTAGACAAAGAAAAGATATCCCCAGCACTTTCTCAGTTTATAATTAGCACAGATTTAACCCCTGTCCCCATGGCCAATACAGCTTCTTAGTGAGATATGCTTTTCAATTTGCTAGCCCAGAACTTATTTTTTTTTCTTCATCCCAAATTGTACTGTTGATTCTGAATCATCTATATTTTATATAACCTTGATTCTAGTAGATCATTTCTTGGCTGCAATCCTCAGCAAATAGCAAAAGCTTTGGACCAAAGAAAGCTGGTTTGATTCTTATCTTCTCCATTTGTTAGCTGGGTGACTTTCTAAAGGACATCCAGATTTTCTGAGCCTCGGTTTCCTCATTTGTAAACTGGGGAGAAAATTTCCCTTGCAAGATCCAATGCAATAATGCACATACAGTACTTAGCACTATTAATTGCTTGTTAAATGGCTGGTGTCACTGTTAAGATTATCACCTTCACCATTTCACCACCTTGGTATAATTTGTTGAATAAAGTAAATTCCCCCTAAAGTAAATTTCATCATGTTGTCACATGGAGGTAGTTAAGCACCCTCATCCTAGATACCTTGCTCAGAGTTTCCCCATCAACTTTCAAGCTTACCCAGTAATGTCAGCCTATATTGGAGGAGAGCGATAGACTCCCGTCTTCCTCCTGCATTAAGACTGGTAGATATCCCTGTAGTCGTCCAAGAGATCTTATTTCCCACTGATAGAGGGGTCGGCAAATTTCCAGACCTTTTAAAATGGGTTTTTACCAACAGTCTATCAAGTCTCCAGAGGGAACTATCATGTCTGAGACAGCCAGGATCCTTTTATTACTGACAGTTTGAGCTGTGTGGTTGAAATCATTTTTGACAAGAAAAAAACAGGCTCAAGTACAACGAAAGCACAGACTGTCCACAGTGACCAATTTTCAAACTTCAAAATCTGCACAAGTGCTTAATTATGCCACACAAAAAAGAATTTCCATCAAAGTTTGATGTAAATTTTTGTCTTTTGCACTCAGTGCTCAAAAACAGTTGAACAATTTCAAAAATCACAGCTATTAAGTCATCTAAACCAAACACATTGTTCTGAGATATTTGCCAAAAGTTGTTTCCGCACACAATTTGCTTTGCTGAATCAATTAGTTTTTGCAAAGTTTTATTTGTGTAGAGCATTTGTTAGATGCCTGTTTAAAATCTATCCATATGGTTAGCGTTTTAAACAATATGTACAGATGTTAAGTGTGCTTATGAAAATGTACGCTTTATTGAAAATAGTTAAGACTCAATAAATCATAACAAATTGAATATTACATTCCATGTTGGGATTCTTTTCATAGAACAGATTCAGCAGCTCTTCTTAATAGAGAGACTGCATGTGTTTCTGAGGAAATTTTGCCCAAGGAAAGACTGGCGCAGATTCCCTAGCTACATTTCCTTGCTCTTTTTATTCTCAATGAAACAATAATTATTCAATTAATCTTGTCAACAAGTGGAGGCTGGATTCATTTCAGTTGTTTACTAATTATTGTTGGATAGATCTTTAGATCCTTGAAAATGTTGTCCAATTGCGACAAACTACTAATGAAGCAAGACTTGGTTAATTACAGAATAAGAGCAATTAGCTTGTCAGCAGTTAATTCCAACCGTCCCTAGAGAAATGCTACATTTAGGGATACGTACCACAGGAGCTATTGACCTCTAAACCTTCCTCCTTTTCTGTCACTGCTGTTTAATGGAAAGTCACTTATTTTGTCAGGCTAATAACTGAGATAATGAAGTAGCCTATGGCTCCAGCTTGCTACTCTGTTTTTCTCTTGCTAATTTTAGAAAGTTTAAAAATAGATGAATGGATCTATTTTGGACATTATTTAAAAAGGAAAACCAAGGTGGGACTTCACAGAATCCATTCAGGCCTGTTGCCCACCCCCAAAGTTATCTGGATCTCATTAGTCCTCACAGAGCTTTCTCTGCCAAGACAAGTTGGTTGTGAAATTTTTTAATTAAAAAGCTTTTTTGATCCAAACCAGTCGTGTTTGAAAATTTGATTTAATGGGATGTGGGAAGATGATTCTAAAAGATATTCTCTTGTTTCCATGTTTACTGACAAAAACTATCTTTAAAAAACAATGGAATTAGGTAATTCAGCTGTAGCTTTTGTGTGTGTGAGGGGAAGGGGGGTGAAGCTGGAATGAGGGTTACTTATCATAATAGATCTTAAAAAATATCCTAGGACAACTCGACAAACTTGACTTTACCAAAGAGCAATAATTTAAGCCAGGATGATTGTTCTAATCTTGGACCTCCCAGTTTCAGTGTAAATTCTCTGCAGAACATTCCCTTCACATCTAGACTGTGGCTAAATCTGGCTGAGACTCAGACTGAAATATTTCACTGAACCAATTTGCTGTTTCCTGTCTCCCCATTCTTCCAAAAGGCTGGGATGGGAAAGTGCCAGCCGTGCCTCTTGGAAGACCAGTCAGGGCCATGTCTGTCTTCCCCATGGTCTGCTTCAGAACTTCACTTCCCCCACCATTACCTTTCTCCTTGGGAGCAAAGGATACAAAAGTAACACAGAAGAGGAAATGAAATGGAGGCATTTTAAGACATTTCAAAACACTCAAAAAAAAGACTGCTAATTATAAAATATTGTTATCTGTTGATGTATCTCACATAGTGTATGTATTTTGTTCTTACTAGAATAGTGGATATGCAGAACAAAACTAACTCAATTATTTTCATCTGACTTCTTGATATGCACATATTCCACCAATATACTGCACCTTCAGTTTAGTGATGAGTAAAGAAAGACTGAAAGGGAAAGGAGTTATGGGCTGCCTTATCTTCCCCTTTCCTTTATGTCATCATTTTCAGCATAAGTGATTGACTAATACAGCAGAGTGATACAAGTAAGAGAAGATAGGCCTGGGTTCCCTGGTATTTGTGTGTCTTAGAACACTGATGCTTTTCTCATGTGTTTGAAACAAATTCTGGTCTGAATAGAAAGCATGGTCTTTTGGGGCTGTTAATAGTAGCCCACACTCACTCCTAGATGTAACATACTTACTTTGTACTTGCTTTCAGTGTTGCTGAACTCTCACACATGGTAGGTTCACCTGAACTGAGTCCTTACAGGAGCATTGTGAATGCTATCTGCGAATGGGGCATCTGGGAGGAGACGGAACTTTATTGCATGTACCTTCTCCGCTCAAATGCATGCTTTTTTGTTCCATTAGACTTCATGCATGAAACATAAGTTCCAAGACAAAATTACTAAGAATTTCAAAATAGAGACAGCGGAGAGATAAACCAAGCATGGGGGGCTTTCCAGCACAGAGTTCTGTGCAATGGCACAGGTCACATGCCCATGAAGTCAGTTCTGGGTAGGTGGTTGTACCAAAGGGAATGCAGGCTACAGAATGGAAGGCTGAATTCCAGGATAGGGAAAATGAGGAACAGGGGAGGTGAAACACCCCTAATTCTTGCTTTAAGCAATTGCTCTCACTTTTGCCAGGAAGTGAGAGTACCAACAACAAATGGGCCTTGTACCAAGAGAACACCAGGCTGCAGGCTGTTGCTGGCAAGAGTATCAGAGGTGACTTACCCCTCAATAAATACAAAGTAATTCCTCTCAAGTTGTTATTCAGCATTTTATGGACCCAATTTAGCCTTTGTGCTAAATTACCTTCTACTAAGCACAAAAGTATGTGAATTTTTGTTTCATTTTTGTGGGCATCTGGCAACAACCAGTCTGGTTAAATAAAAATTTATTATAATTTTTCAACTGATTTAGTAAAATTGGTATAAATATGTAGGTTTGGTAAATTAAACAGCTTTCAAAGTCCTTTAAACTCATTACATTTGCAACCACTTTAGAATTTACAAAGTGCTTTTACCTTTAGAATCCCCATTTAACCCCCATAATAACTCTGTGAGGTAGAATAGGCAGACGTCATTATTCCTGCGTATGGGCACGTTTACCAGGCCTCTGAATTGAATTCCATGAACCTACAGCTCTCCATGGCCTCGGCTAATTAGAAAGGCGGAGATGCTTAATGCAAGGGAAATCAGACCATAAGCTAGACAGTGAAGGACCTTGTGCGACCAGACTCTGAAGATGAACTGAGTCAATTGGATATATCTCTCAGCAGAGGTAAGGTAATTTGTGCAATACAGACCTCTTTATAAAGCTCATACTGAGTCGCAAATTTCTAAAACAGATCTATTGAGACACTTTCTCAAATTGCCTCCTTCCTGGTATTCTCCATTTCAGTAAAAGGCACTTCTCTCCACGTATTTGTTTGGCCAAAACCAAGGAGTTTTATCCTTGAGTCCTCCTTTTCCCTGCATCCGAACTCTCAGCAAGCTCTACCAGCTCTGTTGATAAATTTAGTCTATCTGCTTCTTTTCATCATGGCTGCCCACCCGTGACACCAGCTACAATCAGTTCTTGCCTACCTTTGCAATAGCCACAAAGCCGGTCTCCCTGCTTCCATTCTTGCTCCATTGTAATCCATTCGCCACACAATAACCATGTATAGACCTTTATAAAATTCAAGTCAAACCATTTACATGCTTCAGAAGTTTCAGAAGTTCTTTATTGTTCAAGAAATCATTGCCCTAACTTCCAAGGGTCTGCATGATCTGGAACTTGTATCCCTCTACAAACCTGACTCATACCAATCAGCCACACTGGCCTTCCTTTGGTAATGGGAGCCCATCAAGCTCTGTCTCCCTCAGAGCTTTTGTACTTGCTAGTCCCTCCGCCTGGAATGTTCTTCTGCCAACTCTTTGCAATGCTTATTTTCTAATATATTCATTTAAAACTTATTTATTTCTTTTGGGGGGGAAGGGCAGAGAGAGAGGGAGAGAGAGACTCCCAAGCACGCTCTGAGCTGTCAGTGCAGAGCACAAAGCGGGGCTCAAATCCACAAACCCTGAGATCATGACCTGGGCAGAAGTCAGATCCTTAACTGACTGAGCCACCCAGGTGCCCCTGCAATGCTTATTTTGAAATCATTTGGGGGGCGGGGATTAATTTAAATATCACCTCCACAAGGAGGGCCTTCACTGATGTCCCCATCTGAAGTAATTCTCCACCCCCAGTTATGTATGCCCTATCCAGCTCCTATTTATTCCCATCATAGAATGTGTCACAATCTGTCTTATTTATCAGTGACTTAATTTATTTATTGATCTTCCCCCCATAAAAACATAAGTTTCATGAGAGCAAGGACCTTGTCTAAATTGTTTATCATTGTGTCCCTAGCACATAAAACAGTACCTGGAATATAACAGGTGCTTAATAATTTTTTTATTTAAATGAAGAATAGGGAAGTAGCCTAATGGATATATCAAAGTTGCCTGATGTAGTGGAGATTGGGGCAACATGAAATATATTGAAGGCTATGTGCAGGTGGAGGAAATAAAAATTATGCATCAAGAAAGGAGAAATGGAAAATGAACATGATTGCAGAAATGAGCCAAAATCTGAAAAAGAATGAATACATGCCCTAGAGCTGCCTTCAAGTGAGAATAATGTCTTAACTCCAGCACGGGTGTCTCCTAATAACAAACTCCAGACACCAAAGTCCCAAGATTTTTAAAATAGAAAACTAAACGTAATTCTGCAATCTTTTCTTCTACTACTGTGGATTTCATCAAGATTCTTTTAGCTACAAGTAACAGATATATAATTCAAGCTAGCATGAAGAAAAAAGAGACTTTTATTGACTAATAAAACTAGGAAGTCTAAGGACATGGTTTAGACTGGTTTAGGCATGGCTGGACCTCGAAGCTCAAATTATATCACTTACTCTCTCTCTCTCTCTTAATCTCTCCCCCCCACCCCATATATATATATATATATATATATATATATATATACAGATTAGATAAATGGATGGATAGATAGGTGATAGATAGATAGATATCCATCCCCGTTTCTTAAACTTGTTTCCCTCGGTGCTATGGATTCACTCTTAGACAAGTTCTCACCTTTTGGAAGAAAACATAGCCATAGTCACATCCAAATCCATATTCTTACAACTCTTGATACTCTCTCTCTCCCAATGAATTTTACAGGGCTCTTTTAGCTGACTCAATTTTTGTGAGCCCAGAAGGCTAAGTCACTGTGAATGGTGACTTGTCAAATCTTCAGGCCAGCAAGCCAGGCACAGTGACAAACAACCCATGAAGACCACATGGAATAGGTGACATGTGGCTTCCCCAAGGAGGAGATGCTATCAGACAAAAATGACACATTTTCAGGGGCGCCTGGGTGGCTCAGTCAGTTAAGCGTCCGACTTCAGCTCAGGTCACGATCTCGCGGTCCGTGAGTTCAAGCCCCGCATCGGGCTCTGGGCTGATGGCTCGGAGCCTGGAGCCTGCTTCCGATTCTGTGTCTCCCCCTCTCTCTGCCCCTCCCCCGTTCATGCTCTGTCTCTCTCTGTCCCAAAAATAAATAAACGTTAAAAAAAAATTTTTTAAAAAAATGACACATTTTCTACTATTGTACTCGGACCCCCTCCCAAATGCCTTACAATTCTTTCCATATCCCTGCTCTTCTATATGACAAGGGCTTTGCCTTAGATTCCCTTCTCTCTCAGCTGTCTGGTGAATTCAGAATGAAATGTTACTCTGAGAGTACTTCATGCACACCTCCACGATAGCCAATTCACCGCTCAGTGTTCTTTACCTTTGTTTACATGTACTTTTCTGTGTCAGACTGTGAGAGTCTTAACTTCAGGATCAGTGAATCAGTGCTCAGCATCATAGATGCCCCATAAACAAATGGATGTGTGACTATTCACATTTAAAGGTCACACAACTAATGAATTCTTCAAAACTTACGTGACATTATAAGACTTATGGAGAAGAGCTGTGACTTTTTCAGCTACTGCAGCAAAAGCCTTAATTTGGGAATTAATGTTGAAAAGAAGCAAAACAATTCTCCGTTGAGTAAATACAAAAGGCCTTAGAACGTTCTACTGAAGTAACTTGCATCATTTGAGTTCTGGAAGTTCAGGGTACTTTTCAGTTTTTGAGTTCCTTTCACAGTCCTTCCAACTGTCAGTATTCCAAACAAGCAATTATCCAGTGCCCACCTAGTTAGTGGATGCCATAGGAGTCTGACTGCACCAGTGCCTAGGGACAGAAAGGTGAGTGAGACATGTTACCTGACATTGAGGAGATGCACTATAGTCCATAAAGCAGTCAGACACAGCAGCCTATGTGATCCTTTAACATCAGGTAAATCATGTCACTCTTCTGGGCAAGACCCCCACTGGTTTCCCTTCTCACCTGTGATAATCTCCAGACTTCTTACCATGACCTACAAGACCCTCACAGCATGGCCTTCACCTACATTTCTGGCCTCATCTTCCACCACTTCAGTACAACCAGGTTTCTATCTTAAGCCATTGAACTATTTCTCTGCCTGAAACACTCTTCCCCAGATATCCATAGTTCAGTCCCTCACTTCCTTTAGATCTATGCTTAAATGCTTTCTTTTTTAAAAAAAAATTTTTAACGTTTATTTATTTTTGAGACAGAGAGAGACAGAGCATGAACAGGGGAGGGGCAGAGAGAGAGGGAGACACAGAATCGGAAGCAGGCTCCAGGCTCTGAGCCATCAGCCCAGAGCCCGACGCGGGGCTCGAACTCATGGACCGCAAGATTGTGACCTGAGCCGAAGTCGGACGCTCAACCGACTGAGCCACCCAGGCGCCCCTTAAATGCTTTCTTAACGAAAAAGACTTTTCTGTCCAGACTACCCAACACCCAGTTCCCAGCACCATTCCCAAGCCCCTGTACCAGGCATTCTCTTTTTTTCAAGTACTTACAGCTAATTGATGCATATATTTTTTGACAGTATCTCTGTCTCTCATACACACACACAACTGTAAGCTCCATTAAATAGGAACTTGCAGTTTTATTCATATTCAACAAGTAGCTGTTGAGTTAATGAGTGAATGAATGAATACTTTAATACAAACTTTTTTCAATGTATATTATATACAATTACAAAAATTATTCTCTTAATACTGCACTGATGATAACTTTTGCTAATGAAAACTGAATCCCAGTGTTTAGTTAGTGCCTGGCTTTAGCTAGTGAGGCTATTTCTTATTTCTAAAGAACCATTAAAAGCAAAACACTGAACCAGATAATGTGAAGGGCTCATATAGGGTGAAAATAAGATTCAGACTTTCAGAAGACTGACCTGGTAGAAGAGAGAAAATCCACACCTTGTCATACAAATGCAGTCAGCAACAGGAGTCTAAAGACAGACCGTGAAGGCTCAGAAGAGAGAGAGAATTTTTGTGGGGAGGATTAGAGAAGACTTGAAGGAAGAGCTGGTGTTTCAGTTAGAAACTGAGGAATAGGTAGACATACAGGAAAGACAATTACCCACAGAAGAGACTTGGAAAACAAAGTTATGATCCCACAGGAGAAAGTCCAGTCTAACTTGACTAACACTTCTGGGAATACAGGAGAAAATATGAAATGATCCATTGAGGTCATAGGAGCCTGTGAAGATATGAAGTAATTTAGGCTGTGGGAGGCTGGTATGTAAACCTGTACTCAAATATACACTGGGCCTCTTGGACAAATGTAACATTTTGAACCTGGTTCTTTAGCAAAATTCAAGTATCAATGCCTCCTTATCAGAGTTCTAACAAAAGAGCATAGTTGAAAGTACTGCCACACGTTATATTTCATTAATGTGGGGTTTTTGTGTTTATTATTGAGAAGACATTGCCTAATCATGGAAGCGATTTGAACAAAGGCATGACACAGAGCTTTTCCTTATTATCAAATTACTTGACAATCTAGTGTGATTTGGTTTTCTTGTGAACCAGCGTTTTTGAAATGCCAAACACAATTTCCTATTCCCCTATGTCAGCCAAAGACATAATGGTAACATTAGCCTCTTTTTTATACATAGGCCACAACATGGAGTATCTGAACTTAAACATTCAGAAAAAGTTGGAAAAAGTTATGATGTGATACAGCCTGACTACAAGTTTGATGCTGCCTCTTCCAGGCACTGGCTGTGTGACCACCCAGGACACAATTTCTCTGTGTCTAGTGGTTGGTGTTGTGAGAATGAAATAAAATAATGCATTAGAAGTACTTAGTATAGAGCTGGGCATATAGTGAGTACTTAACAAATATTAGTTATTATAATGTGATTGACGTTTTCTTAGATCCTAGCCTGATGAGGATATAAAACTTAGTAAATTGGTTTTCACACTCCTTGTTAACAATATGAGCTATAAAAGTTGGACTTCGGAACAGTAGTAAATTTCATAAGTTTGAAAGGTATGAAAAATTAGACTTCATCAAAATCAAAAACATTTGTGTATCAAAGGACACTGTCAAGAAAGTAAAAAGACAACCGGTAGAATAAGAGAAAATATTTGCACATCATACATTTGATAAGGGTTTAATATCCAAAACATATAATGAACTCTTACAATTCAACAATAAAAAGACAAAGAACTTTATTTTAAAATGAACAAAATACTTAAATAGACATTTTAGACATTTCTCCAAAGAAGATATGCAAATGGCCAACAAGCACACGAAAAAATAAATGTCACTAGTCATTAGAGAAATGGCAAATCAAAACCACAATGAGATACCACTTCACACCCACTAGCATGGCTATAAAAATAACACACACACACACACACACAGACACACACACGCGCGCGCACACACGTGCGTGCACACATACACATACACACAAACCCAGAAAATAACAAATGTTGGCGAAGATATGTACCTTGCCGGTGAGAATTTAAAATGATTCAACTGCTGTGGAACACAATTTGGTAATTTCTCATGAAGTTAAATATAGAATTGCCATATGACTCATCAATCCCACTCCTAGGTACATACCCAAGAGAATTATAAACATGTACTCAAACAAATACATGTACATGTATGTTCATAACAGTACTATTCACAACAGCCAAAAGATGGAAACAGCCCAAATATCCAACAACTGATGATTGGATAAACAAATTGTGGTATATACTTGCAATGGAGTATTATTTGGCCATAAAAAAAAAAAAGTATGGTACATACTACAATGTGGTTGAACCTAGAAAACATGGTAAGTGAAGAAGCCAGACCCAAAAGATCACATATTGTATGATTTCATGTGTATGAAATATCCAGAACAGGTAAATTCATGGAGACAGAAAGGAGATTGGTGGTTTCCAGGGCCTGGGAAGAGAGGAGAATGGGGAGCTGCTGTTTAATGGGTATGGGGTTGTGAAATGTTTTGGAATTGAATAAAGGTGGCAGTAGCAAACACTGTGCATATTCTAAATGCCACTCAATTGTCAATTTTTAAGTAGTTAATTTTATGTAAATCATACTTTAAAAATACATGAAAATAAAAATATTCCTTCTGTAAGGATATGAGCATTATAGCCTTTCCTAATTAATCTCCCCTGCTTTATACACCCATAGCATCTGTTTCCTCCATCAGAGCATGCCATTCCAACGTGTCCTATTGGTTTACATACACATCTACTCCGGGGGTCAGTAAACTATGGTCCACAGGCCAGATTTGACCGACTACCTGTTTTTGTGTGACCCACAAGCTAAGAACGGGTTTTATGTTTTTAAATGGTTGAAAAAAATAAAAAAGAATAACATTTTGCAACACATGAAAATTATATGAAATTCAAGGATCAGTGTCCATTCAGAAAGCTGTATTAGAACATGGTCACTCTTACCCTTTTATGTATTGTCTCTGGCTGTTTTCATTCTACAATAGCAGGGTTGAATGGTTACAACAGAGATTACATGGCCTACAAAGTGAAAACATTTACCATTTGCTCCTTAACAGAAAATGTTGTTGACCCCTGATCTACTAGATAATAAACTTCTAAGGGGAGGGAATCTCTCAAGCACTCAGCCTTATAGTCATCTATTAGAGGTTTGATAAGTGGCTCTTGCTTTAACACCACTGTAAATTTTTTAGTATTCAAATGTGTGCCACGTGATTCCTGCTTCTATGTGCTAATAAAATTGAAAGCACTAATTTCTTTATATTTCTACAAAATTTGACACTCACTTAGTTTGGTATTTAGCATATGAATTCTACCAAAGATTTTTTTAACAGAAACTCATGCTGCAATAAGAAGTTATCATTCCCAAAAAGAGAAGTAATTTTGCAGTCTTTTTAAAAATATATAAAATAGATGTTCAAGATGTTGAAATCTTGAAAATTACACTAATGTACCATTCAAACTTTAAATGTCAGTACATAAAACTATGTTAGTTTTCTAGCACAAAAATAAATTAAGGATTAAAAAGTTCTGATCCCTGGCATCACTTCTCTTGGGGATAAATTCATAACTAGTATAACATTAGTTTTTAAAAACTTCTATATTTAATATTTAATTTATTAGGACAAATTGAATCCTATAATTGGTTTTACAAAGTAAGACTATAGGTAAAGTGAGAATATAGGTAAATATGTAATCACTAAACATTCCTGGAGTAGATTTGGGGAACAAAAAGAAGCAAGAAAACTCCAAAAGTAAAAAAACAAAAAAACAAAACAAAACAAAAAACCCCATAGAAACTAGGTTTTTTTCCTTGGTGTAGGTGACACATGAGCCAGAATCTTTGTAAGATAAAATGGTACTGAATAGAAATATCTTATGTTTCTCAGACATTTTTCTAGCAATTTTTTTTCTGTCTCTGACTTTTAGTATCTTTCATTACTTGTATCTCTCTATTTTGCTCAGAAGATTGTCTGGGTTGCATGGGACTGTCGGTTTCATCAAACAATCAGTTCAGTAACATCAATATCATACGAAGAGTAGCTTATTGGGGGTCTGGAGATCTCAGTGTGTAGCCAAGTGACCTTGGGTCTGTCCTTTCAACCTCTTATCATCCCTGAGGAAGAAGGTGACTCCATGGTCTCTGAGAGTCTTCCATCCTAACATTCTAGGAGGCGAAATAATAAGTTAAATTTATTTTTGACACTGTGATTGACAAATTATTCAACAGATATAGGTGAATCACATTTTTATAGCAATATATAGTTTGGGTCTTTTGATTTCTTATTTCTCAAATATTCTACATGTGCCTGCTAGTGAAGTAGCCCTATATTTAACAGGGCAATATGAGTTTTCAAAGTATGAAAAAGCTATATAAATGTAAGTTATTGCTATTAAATAAAATCACACATTGTTAGGGCTAGAAGGGTCTAGAATTCACCTACATGACTTCTTATTTCACAGATGAGAAAACTGAATGAGGTCCAAAGAGACAAAGTACTGGAGATTTGAGCTTTTCCATTACTCCATTGTTGCCCCATTTATGGTTAGGAATTGCATTCCAAGTGTTTGCAGTTCCTGCAATATTTGCCTATATTGGCTTTCTCAATTATAATTTTTCAGGCAATAGTCTATTTTCCCACACTTTTAACTTTCCTATTCCCATGGCTTGATTTCAACCTAGTCTGTATGTCTGCAAAACGCTGCATTCTCCGGCTGGGCTTATCAAATAGTGACATCTAAATAGTGTATTTATATTTCATCCAAGCATAAGAAGTATATCGCTGATTAGAATTCAGGGCTAATAATATAAGATGAAAAAAAAAGAAACAAAGATGAAGTAAGGGGGAAATTTTTGCCTTATTTGGACCATTTTGATGTCAGATTTTTCTTCAAAACTATGGTTTTGTATAAAGGGACATAAATTAACCTGTCAAATTATACCTTGTTAACAACAACAACAACAACAACAAAAATCAGCAGCAGTAGTAAGATACTCCTGGCAAAAGTCCATTCACTCAGTCATTTAAATATAATGGACCTCTGTAAATAGCAAGGCATTGTAAGAGACTCTGAATGAAATGAGCAGAGAGAGTCCCTTCCTTCCTAGGAAGGAATTTAAGAAATAATAATAATGACTTATATTTACTGAGTTCTTACTATATGCCCTATGCTACGTGTCTGACATGAATGATCTATTTTGATTCATCTTTATCATAATATGTTATATCCTATTAGATTATATTGATATCAAGTTTAAATGAGATCCTGGATAAAGCTTCTGGGACAGTGCCTGGAGCATATTAGATTCTCACAAAATATTAATTACCTCCCTGTCCTCCTTTTA